>NW_027206179.1:70114231-70336731 GCF_024711535.1 Dipodomys merriami | reverse complement strand
AAACGGGGGAGCTGCTTTCCCCTGGAGTTAGGGAGGCAGATGACATGTGGGTTATCCAACTGCAGTGAAAGAGAAGTACCCTGAAGGAGGAGTCTGCTGCTTCTACCTGGAAAAGTGCTCCATCAGCTCCATCCTTCTCTCTCATTGCTGCATCCTTTTCTAAAGTGACAGTCAGGGCGCTGCAGGAATCAGAGCGGAAATGGGCTTTGCTTATTGGACGATGGTCTAAATTCAGAGCGAAAGAATGTGGTTGGAGACAGCTGGTGGAAACGTTTCCAGTCCTGTCTGTCCTCAGTGGAAATGTCCACGTGCGCTCTCTCTCTCTCTCTCTCTCTCTCTCTCTCTCTCTCTCTCTCTCTCTTTCTCTCTCTCTCTCACTGTCTCTGTCTCTCTCTGTGTCTCACTGTCTTTCTCTCTGTCGCTGTCTCTCTCTCCTTTTCTTTTTGTGTCTATTTTCCAACAGGACTTTATTTATTTAGCTAAGTGGCCGAGGAACGCCCGTTTGCTTCCCCCAGCTCTGCTCGCTTGCCTTAGTGATGAACGCTAGCAACTGAGTGGTTTATAAGAAGTAGAACTTCCTTCCCAGCTTCTTGTATCTGGGCAAACCTTGCCCTGCACCACTGCGGATGCAACTGCTGTAAATACCACGGGGCAGGGCTCTGGGCTTTAGAGACTTTCAGGCTAGCCAGGCGCACTGAGCCAGTGCCCGGACACTCAGTGACCCCAGACTGCGGCAAAGGGGGTGGGGGAGGTAGGAGTGGAAAGAGGGGAGCATCACCTGGCCTTTCCCTCCCCCTCCCTCGTGCTGCGGGAGCCTGGCTTCAATCCAGGAGAGGGAGAAAGGGGGGGAGAAGGAGGGAGGGGGGAACAGGGGAAGGTCGGTGACACCTCCAGCACCGCCCCCCTCCCAAATCTGCAAATTCATTGCTACATTTCTAAAAGTCCCAGGGCCAGCCCCAAGCGTCACCTCCAGTCTTTACTTGCAAGGCAGATCCGACTTCTCTCCCAGAAACGGTTTTGATTAGCACCCCTTCCCCAACGCCGCCCCCATCACAAGAGGCCCAGTCTCCGCTTTGGACTTTCGGATCTCTTTCGTACCCGGGTCTGGGAACTGCGCTCAAGTCCTGGCAACTTTGACCATTCTGACCCTAGAGTCGGGCCGTTTCTAAGGCAATTTAAACAAAGAGGAGGGGGGGGGGGGATGGAGAGACTGGGTCCCGAGGGCGGGCTTGCTGGGCGTGTGTGTGTGTGTGTGTGTGTGTGTGTGTGTGTGTGTGTGTGTGTGTGTGTTGGGGGGCGCTCCGCTCCGCGTCCGCAGCCGCTTGGGGGATCACGGCGCTGGCGGGTGACCCTGGGCGCCGAGAGCGCCGTCGCAGGGCCGGGTCCCTGGCAACCCCGGGGCAGCGAGTTTCTTTGTCCCTGCCTCCTGCTGGCTGCGAAGGCCTCTGGCTGCCAGCAAAAAAAGCCGGAGCGTTGGGACTGGGGCTCCAGGCTTCCACGTGCCTCCCGGCAGGACCGAGCCGAAAGCGGCGCCTGGCAGCAAAGCACCTCGCCTCTCGGCTTCTCGGGGTTCCGCGGTGAGCCGTGGACCCGTAGAGCGAAGACCCTGGAAATCCGCTTTGGACTTCTCGAAGCCCAAGCCAGCTTGGCGGGGCTTGGGGAGGAGGCGCGTAGGGGATCGATCTCCTAGAGCGTTCTTTGCACCCAGACTCTCCGAAGACGCGCGCGTGCGTGCGCGCGCGAGTACGGCGCAGGTCCAACTCCAGGACACAGAACATTTGGGGTCCCCCTCCCCCCCACCCCAACCCCGAGACCCACCAACAGTACCCGAGCAAGGGGATCCGGGCGGCGGCGGGGTGGGATCTAAACAGAACCCCATTCCATCCAGAGATGCCCAGCGGAACGTCCCTAACAAAACCGAAACAGTGTCCACAACGGCGTGCGCGCGCGCGTGTGCGTGTGCGCGCGCGCGTGTGTGTGAGAAACTGAGAATGACTTACCTGCAATAACCCAAGGTGTGCGACCCAACCCCCCCACCCCTCCCTTCCTTTCAACTCCCTCCCGTCCCATTTTAAATAAGGCAAGGCCAGGTTACAGAGTCCACGTGAAAATTACTTTTCCAGTTTCACTCTGATGCTCCATGCGCGTGCGTGCGTGGAGCAAGCTGGATTTTTTTTTTAAGGTTCTGGTCTGATTTTCCCCCCCTCGGTTCTGCAGGAGAACTTAGGAGTCTCAAGAGACCCCCCCCCCCATTCCTTCCTGCCCTTGGTTAGGGGAGGCCAGGCCTGTTCTCTTTTCGCTCTTCTTTCTATAAAGCAGAGGTTTCTTTTACGCTGGTCTTTCCCAAGAAGTCCCGCGCTCGGCCGCCGCGCGCTGCGTGCGCCCCAGCCTGCCGCAGAGCCCAAGCGGGCAGCACGGCGGGCGCTAGGACCAGGGGGGAAGATCGGGCGTTCCCCTCTCTCCCTCCCTCCTCCTCCCCACCCGGCGCTACCTTAAACCCAGCCCAATGCCGCTGCCTGCGCCACTCTGCGCGCCGGCGGGGGCTGCGCACGAGGAGCGCTCCGCCCGGCTACACCGCTCCGCCAGCCGGCGCGGCAACACCTGTTCGCGGCTGCCAGGGCGGCACGCGAGCCCCGGGACGCGGCTCTCTCCGCTCGCCGCTCACCGCCTGCTTCCCGAGCCAATGGATCTCCGCAGAGCCTCTGGAGAATTCTGGATACTAGCTTTGGATGCCTAAAGTTTTTTTTTTCCCCTCCTCTTCTTTTTGTTTTATTATTATTAATTATCATCATCATCATCAATTATTTTTGGAAGGGGTGGGGGAGACAAGGAGGGGGAGATTTCTCGCCGCTACCAACGTGAGATTTATGATTATGATTATTATTAATTATTATTAATTTTTCCTCTCGGGGCGAAGGATTCATGCTGATGTCTGCAGAGTCGGTTAGAGAGTAAAAACAGCGCATGCCTTCCTTGGAGTCAGGATCCGTAAATTCTGACGTAGCCTGAGCATCTTTAAAAAAAAATCTCTTATCATAACGCCTGAGCATTTTCTTTTTAAAGTTGCTATGGTCATTCTGATCTCAAAGCAAATGGAGCCACTACGGATTTTCTCCCTTATTCCGGTCGGATGGGATGAAGACCTTGCAGCTTGCTGAGAGCCAGGCTCTGTCTGTAGAGATACACAGATACGATGATCACGATGTCAGTGTGAGAGTATGAAGCCGTGGTTTCTTAGACGATCCGTGGTTTGACCTTGAACCGGTGCCAGTGAAACAGCAGATTACTTTTATTTATGCATTTAATGCATTGAAGAGAAGAGCCTTGCCCCCGCCCCCTCTCCTCCACTCACTCTCTGCAACTGCAGTAAAGGAAGGGAGTTGGATATACCTCGCCTAATATCTCCTGGGGTTGACACCATCGTTATTGTTTATTCGCGTGCTCCAAAAGCTGGGTCCTCTGATGGCTCCCTTAGGTGAAGTTGGGAACTATTTCGGTGTGCAGGATGCGGTACCGTTTGGGAATGTGCCCGTGTTGCCGGTGGACAGCCCGGTTTTGTTAAGTGACCACCTGGGTCAGTCTGAAGCAGGAGGGCTACCCAGGGGACCCGCAGTCACGGACTTGGATCATTTAAAGGGGATTCTCAGACGGAGGCAGCTCTACTGCAGGACTGGATTTCACTTAGAAATCTTCCCCAACGGTACTATCCAGGGAACCAGGAAAGACCACAGCCGATTTGGTAGGTATAACCGTTAACCCTTTGGTGTCCGTGAGATGACACGCTCGGATTGTAACTATCAAGGAGGTGGTGGCTGGGCGGAGGGGCTGGGGGGGGGAGGAGGGATGCGGGAAGGGAGCGCTCTCTCTCTCTCTCTCTCGCTCTCTCTCGCTCTCTCTCTCGCTCGCTCGCTGGCTCTCTCTCATCTTGCCAGCTCAGGGAAAAAAAAAAAGCCTCCGGAATTGCAGATCTGCTGCTGCTGCTGGCAGGGGTGCAGCGTCTTTGCTGAAAGGCCATTTTTTTTTAAGGGAGAGGGGCATGATTTATTCATATAACAGTGATCTTTTATATCAGATAACTGGGAAGCTCGGGTTTAGTAAGTTTCTTTTGAATGGACTGATTCCACGAGTTTAAAGCTTTAATCATTAACTACTGAGAACTTAAAAAATGCATTCCGTTTCCTGCAGGCGGTAGGTAGCTCGTGTCCAAATTAAGGTTTTTTTTTTCTTCTTCTTCCCTTCACTGCTTTGCCCTTTCCTCTAATTGGGATTCGGCTTGAATTGTAAATTAAGCGTATTGTTTATTCCCCCACCCCCCCTCCACGCGGGTCTACAAGCCCCGTAGGCGAAGATTGCTGACTGATTGTTCTGTGGAGAGGGAGGACTTGAAGTCGGATTTTAGACTTGGTGAGCAGTGGGGCTGAGGAGCTCGAGGGAAAAAAAAATGACTTGGAAGAGACAGAAAGCTTTCCAGAGTGTTGTTCTTCTAGACCAGGATATAACCTCTGCTTAAAAAAAAATTCCAGAGTGTGCATCTGGAGTGGGTTTCCCTGGTGGCTCTCTGGTGTGCGAGTGTGCGCGCGCGTGCAAAAGCGGCGAGCTAATTTTCTTTAAAGGGCATTCGGAGGATTTCACTTGCCAAGGAGGGTATTTGTGACTCAGCGCTGAGGGCTGCAGACTCGGGGAGGTGACTCTGCCCACTTTCCTGCCTTGCACACACGTGCCTGCGGGGGCACCTTTAGTCCACGGCGATGAAGTCAATTAACACAATCTTGGTTGAGGTGGCAAGGGGAGGGGGGCTGGGGTGGGTGTTTCTCTTTCTGTCTCTGTTTCTGTCTCTATCTCTCGGTTTCTCTCTCTCTCTCTCCCTTCCTTAAAAAAAAAAACAGTCAGTTTTGGGCAACCATGCTGTTAAAAGGAGTTAACTTCTGAGTGAACCCAACTGACAACACAAACTGGGTCGTAAAAAAAAAACAAAGTCCGGTGGTGATTTTTCTCCCTCGTGCCTTCATGCTAGAGCTGGGTACCACCGAAAGGACATGCTTCGCTTTGTGTGAGGCCGTGGATGGTGTCAGGTGAGAAGAAGGGTTCAGGTCTGGGATGGAGGACAGTTCCAGATGCCTCTCCGAGGCCCAGGGTTTTTAGCCTCATCTCCTTTGATTCACAGCTGGCTGGCTTAAGACTAAAGCCCAAAGCAGAAACCCCTAGTTAATGGTCTCTGGTTGCCTCCTTATGCTGCTTAAACAACACAACACAACCACAACAACTCCCCCCGCCCCAAAGTTGTAGCTCCTTCCCGTTGACTTACAACGTTCCTCCCACCACCCCAGAAGTGTTGCAGAGGAAGACTTCAACTTTACTCCAAGTGCTCTCTTTAGCTGGCCGCTTTAAGGGCTGCCATCGAGCCTCTCGCATTTGAGACTAGAACAACAGGCAGTGGGCGGCCCAGGGATGGGAGAACTAGCGTGCCACCGGCCGCAGTGGCCGCCCGCCGGGCAGCGGGGGCCGCGGGCAGCGGGGGCCGCGGGCCGCGGGCGAGCGGCGTGGGCGGCGGGCCTAGGTGCGCCTGGCAGCCGCAGCCTCCGCCTCCCGCGCTCGCTGGCGGCCGGCAGGTGCCGGCTGCGCCGCCGGGGCCCCGCGGCGCTCTCCGCGGCCGTCCGCCCAGCTCCGCGCGGTCCTAAGCGCCCTTCGTTCCGGTCTCCCTTTTCGCCCAGCTCCGGTGCGCCCTTCAAGCGGCAGCCGGGGACCGCTTGTGTGTGTGCGGGTGTGGGGAGGAGGAGGAGGCGGGAGGGGAACGCGGCGGGCGCGGGGGGGGGCGGCGGATATAATTTGAGTCGCATTTAGGAACCCCACCTCCCCGATCGTTCTTATTTCGTTATTTTTGCCCGACTTTCGTCCTTTCGTTTTCTCTTTGTGTACGAGTGCGGGACGAGCGGGGCAGGCGGCCGCGCCCCGGGGCTTCCGGCGCGGTGGGTTTGCGGTGTGGGAACGGCTGGAGGCGCGGGCCGCAAGCAGGAGAGCTGGTGGGTTGGTGGTGGCGGCGGCGTGGGGAGGGCATGGGCGGGGGGAGACGTGGACAAGCTAGTGATCAGACTCTCCGGCTCCGCGTCTTCATCTGGTGTCTCTCTCCCTCCCTCCCTCTCCTTAGCGCGATCGGGGTTTGGAGAGTAGATGGGGTCTGAGGCGCTGGGGAGGTGAGATCGAGGCACCCCCCCCGCCCCCCCTGGCCGGGCTGGGCCGGAGTCACCGTGGAAGGGGGGTTCACGATGGGGTGGGTGACCAAGTGAGCCGAGGCAGTGGAAGGGGAGCGGCGTGCTATTGTTAACTGTTCTGCGCCGAGGAGGGCTCTGGGTCCCACCGGCTTGCCTTTCCAGCATCCTCCCCGCCTGGGCGCGGGCCTCTCGGCTCCCGGAGGCCGGGTGCGCGCGCCGGCGCGCGGCGAGGGCGCACGGCTGCCGGGGCCGGGGCGGCAGGCCGGGGCCAGCTTCATTGTGTGGATTTCTCCGTCACAACCCTAGGGTGGGTGCAGCACCACGGGGAGGGGGGGGGCGGGCAGGCGTGGGGGAGATTATGGGATGTTCTATTTGGGGGTGCTCCACCTCGCACCTACCCTCCAATAGCTTCCCCCCCTCCTTCTTTTTAAAGGTAATCACCTTTAGGATAGGACGTTTGCCATTCGCAATCGAGTCATCAGCAATTCATGAACTCTACCGAGGGAGGAGGGCAAGGGTGCCAGGGAGGTGCCACGCGGGGGGGCGGAGGGCAGGAGGGGGCGCGTTCGGGAGGGGGCGGGGAGAGAGGTCGGCGGGCGAGCCCTGCAGGTACGGTTCAGTGGTTGGCGTGGAGGCCGCGAAACAACCACCCCAAAAAGGCGAGACCTCCTCACCCCTCCTCGATCCTAGAGGTTGGAGAAAGGTGTCGCCAAGGAAGTGACATCTCCTCTCAGACTCGCTCGCACAGTGTGTGTGTGTGTGGGGGGGGGATAGGATGGGGATGGGTGTTGTTGGGAGGGAGGGCGGGGGCGGAAGCCCCTGGCCCCGGGTTACAGAGGGACGGGCAGGGGGCCTCCCAGATCGGCGCAAGCTGGCGGGTAGCTGGGGAGTCGGCTTGAGGCTGGAGAGGAGGAGGGAGGGAGGGCGCGCCTGGGCGCTCTGCGGTGCCACTCACCCGGATTGGGATGGAGCTGAGTGGGTGGCTGTGCGCAGTGGGGGTGGGGAAGGAGGGTGAGGCAGGAGGGTTATTTAAGTCTTTCATCCGGTTGCAGTGAGAAACAGGCCCCCGGGGGTGACAGCAGTGCCGCGGTCTCCCGCTGGTTGCTGCTGCTGCTGCTGCTGCTTGCTGCGGCGGCAGGTCCCAATATTAGCAACCTCTGCAGCGCGGTGCTGGTGCCTGGGAGCCTCCTCCTCGTCTTCCTGGCCCCGCCCAGAGGGTGGCTGGGGCGGCGCTAGGACCCGGCGGCCCCAGCAGGGAGGGCGGTGGGAGCCAGCAGGGCCCGGGTGGGGGCGGAGGGGCTGCGGCAGGCAGTCACACCTGGCGCGCCGCGCCGTGCGCAGCCCGGGCCTCACCTTCCGCCTCCTCCCAGCACCCCCCTGCAGCGCCCGCCTGCTCACTCCGGGGACTGAGTCTGCAGCCGCAGCTTCAGAGTAGCTGTGGAGGGGGGGGGGGGATGGGGATGAGGGGGTGGGTTTACACCTTGATTGGAATGGGAGGTGCATTTTTCTCTACCTGGCAAAGAAAAAAAAAAGATTTCTGCCGTCCCCACCCCTCCACCGCCTGCAGCTGCAGGTGACCGCAGCTCCGGGCAAAGCCTGGCGGTGACACAGCAGCAGCAGTGCAGGGGACACGGGGGTGGGGTGGGGGGAGTCTTACCGTGGTGCAGGCGGGAGCGGACAGCTTAGGAAAGGACCTTGAGGGAGTCCTTTGTCTCCTCCCCCACTTGGGGTGGGGTTTGGTGTGGCCTTTGAGGTTGGAAAAAGAGAAAAGGCACTAGGGATGTATCTGGGCTATTGAGTTCTCTCTTTTCCTATACATATTGGCACTTTAAAGCACTCCAGACTTGCTAGTTGGAAAAAAAAAAAGTGAGCAAAAAATTAACTAGGGCAATGGTGCTATAGAGTAGCCAGAAAGTGAATGGTGCCCACCTCTCCCTTCTGTAATCCTAGCTAATCAGGAGGCTGGCTCAAAGCCAACTCAGGCCAGAAAGTCCAGGGGACTCTTCTCTCCAATGAACTAGCAAAAAATAAAAAAGCCGGAAGTGGAGCTGTGGCTCTCGTGGTAGCATCAGCCTTGAGAGACAAGTCTAAGGGACATTGCCTAGACCCTGAGTTCAAGCCACGGTACTGGCACACAACAATTGAATGCAGGGCCTCTAAAAGCCTAAGCTGGCTCACCTCCTCTTCAAGTGGGATGGTAGTTCTGTACTTCATCAGCACTCCAACTGGTGAGCAATTTGAAGGGAGTAGGACCTAGCCACTCAAAGGGAGCAGTGTGTCAGGTGGAGGTTGCATTAGAGTGAAGAAATATGATGGTATGATTTATTTAAAAATAAAAGTTGGCTTAAAATTCTTATTTCCAGCTTTTGCACTTAAAATTATGTCCTTTTTGTATAGCTCTTCAATGATCTCTCTAGAGGCAAAGTCTGCCTGTATAAGGAGCTGTTTTGCAGCTTACTTAGGATTCTTGAAAACTTTGTGGGTCTCTACCTCCTATTCTCCTGGTTATTTCCTAAGTAAACTCAGGTTTGATCATCTCCCTACAAGTCAACTTTGCTGGATACAGACTCTGATTATAATCTAGTCCCAGGCTTTCTGTGTGTGTGTGTGTGTGTGTGTGTGTGTGTGTGTGTGTGCATATACATGTGCATGCACATGTGCCAGTCTCAGAACTTGAACTCAGGACCTGGGTGCTGACCCTGAGCTGTTTTGCTCAAAGCTAGCACTCTTACCACTTGGGTAACAGCTCTGCTTCCAGCTTTTTGGTGATTAATTAGAGATAAGAGTCTTACTGACTATCCTGCCCAGGCTGGGTTTGTACCCCAAGTTTGTACCTGGGTTTGTACCTCAAGTCTCAGCTTTCAGAGTAGCTAGGATTTAAAAACATCAGCTACTGGCTCCTGGCAATTGTTAACTTTTAACAGCCTCAAGTCATGCTTTTTCTTTATAGTTCGTGCTTTTTTTTTTTTTTTTTTTTTAACAGACAAGGTCACCAAGCTGCTCAGGTTGGTCTGAAACTCAGCTTAAACAATTCACCTGCTTCAGCCTCCTGCCCCTACGCCCTATGCCCTGATGCATATCTTTTTGATGTCTTGTCTGAAAAGCGAAACTGAGTGCCCAGGGCTTTTAGAACTGAAGGTTACTGGAACCTAGGCTAGAGTGGAACAGTTCCTCCTTTGATGGAACTGAGGCATCATTCAGGTGGGCTCTTGGAGGGGTGGCCACCTTGGGGGTTAATGGTCTGTTTGGACAGATCTAGGAAGGCTCTGTCCATTGATTGCTATGGAGAGACTGGGAGGAGGAAGGAGGCCCGGATGTGGACACATTCCTGAGGTGTGCTCTGGTGGACCAGGGCAATCCTTAGAACTCATCAGATCCCTTGAGGCCCCAGGAGTGGGTCTTCATTTGAAATTGTTGGTTACAGTAGAAGTGAATAGAGAAATGACTCTAGTCCTTGACTTTGGGTCCTTTCTGAGCTGAGGTTGTATCTGCTAGAGAGAGAAGCCACCAGGGTCCACACGTGAGGGGTATAATAAGTTGAATTTTGGCACATTTCTCTCCTTTTCTCCTTCCTTCCTTCTTCTCATCCTTCTATCCCTTTCTTTCCCTTGATCATGAAACATTCCCATGTCTGTGGAGAAGCCTTCTCCTGGCTATGGCTCAGAGCACCTTCTTTGCCACAAGGTGTGCTTACTCATGCTTACATGCCTAAGCAGATGGCAGGGGAAGTGGCCTGTGCTCAAGGAGGGAGGGGAGCAGTTGGAGGACTTGCCTGGCTCCAGCTCTGGCTTATGAAGGGCTGAACTGACCCGGTTGAGGTGATAAGAGCTCATTGTGGACAAGATGGTACCAGGAATGATAAGGATTGGGGTAGGTCCTTTTACTAGGTTGCCAGGTCTTCCTGACCTCTGTGGGTGTGGGAGGTGGGGTGTGACTCATCCATTGGGGGTGTTCTACTACCCTTGGGTTATGAAGGTGACCTCACAAAAATATGGGCTGTTCTTTGAGGTTTCTGCTGTGTGTATGTGGTGTGTGTGTGTGTGTGTGTGTGTGTGTGTGTGTGTGTGTGTGTGTGCCAGTACTAGGGCTTGAACTCAGGGCCTGGGTGCTATCCCTTTGCTTTTTCATTTAAGGCTGGTGGTCTTCTACTTGAGACACACTTCCACTTCTAACTTTCTAGTGATTATTGGAGATCAGAGTCTCACAGACTTTCCTGCACAGGCTGGCTTTGAACCATGATCCTCAGATCTAGGCCTCCTAAGTAGCTAAGATTACAAGTATGAGCCACTGGTGCCCGGTGGGTTCTCTGCTTTGGTAAGGAGCCACAAAAATATGGATGGCGATTTGAGGTGATGAAATTTTTTTTCCATCTGGGGCTCACTGAAAGTTTCTTCTTACTAGGAAAGCTCCTGAAATACTTAATTAAGGTACTTTTTTAGGAAGCTGCCTCTGATTTGCTCCCCCACATTGGAATGGACTATTATCTTTTTTTTTTTTTTTAAGGATTTGTTATTTCTTTTTTGTTGTTGTTGTTGGTCAAAGATGGGAACTAAAATGCAATACCTGCATCCGCTTTCACTCATTGGCTAGCGTTTACTGGCTAGTGCTCTACCTTATGAACCAAGCCCCCAACCCCAGACCACTATGTGTTTGAATACTGCCAACATTTCCCACACCTGTCTGTCACTGAATACAAAATGGCTCTCTTCCCAGGACAATGAGTCCCTCCTTATCTATAGTATTACTTTCTGTAGTTTCAGTTACCCACCATCAACTATGGTCAGAGAACATTAAATGGAAAATTCCAGAAATAAACAACTCCTAAGTTTCTAATAACTTTTATTACAGTATACTTGTCCTATTTTGTTAGCGACTTAGTGTGTCTAACTTATAAATTGAGCCTTATCATACGTATGTATCTACAGTATATGTACTCTATGTAGGCTTTGATATTCTGTACTGTTTCTGGCATCCCAGGAATGTACACCCTACTGAGATGGGGGCTTTCTATAGTTAGTGAACAATTTCACTATAACTTACTTACCTTTCATTTATGTTTATACTTTTTGTTTTTCAATGATGAGGATCAAGTGTGGTGTGCATGCTAGGCATGTGCTCTACCATTTGAGTGATGCCTCCAGTCCTTTAGGTTTGTTTGTGTGACAAAATTGAGGTTGGAACTCAGGGCCTTTTCGATGGCTTGACTATTTTGCTCAAAGCTGGTAGTGTTGTACTACTAGAGCCACATCTCCACTTCTGGCTTTTTGTTTGTTAATTATAGATAAGAGTCTCAGGCACTTTGCTACCAGGGCTGGCTTTGAACTGCAAGCCATAGATCTCAGCCTTCTGAGTAACTAGGATTATAGGGTGAGTCACTAGCTTATTGCTTTATTTTATTTATTAATTTATTTATTTATTGGGTCCAATCGTGGCCCTGAACTCTGGGCCTGGGCACTATCCCTCAGCTCTTCAGCTCAAGGCTAGTGCTCTACCGCTTGAGCCACAGTGCCACTTCCGGCTTTTTTCCTTTTTGCTTATGTGGTGCTGGGGAATCGAACCCAGGGCCTCATGCATGCAAGGCAAGCGCGCTACCACTGAGCCACCTTCCCAGCCCTTGATATAGGATGCTGTTCCCTTGCCTAGGCTGATTCTCCATTTTCCTGCTTCTGCTTCCTAAGTGGCTGTTTACAACCACCCCAGCTAATATTAGTTTGTTGAACAAATAAGTGAGTGCATATGAATTTCAGAGATCTTGTCAAATAACAACAAAAAACGATTATTGTAATGCTTTTATTCCCAATTATATAATTAATAGTGATAATACAATAATTTTAGAACTTACCTATATGTAAATGGTTCAGAAATCACCAAATCATGGGATAAAAGGTGAAATCAGATGTGAGATGTACATAACAAATTAAGGAAAAAGCTGGAAAGTTCTGATTGGTTGGGGCAAGGGACTTAACCTGAAATCTCAATTTTATACTGTAATGACCGCACTGTCCTGAGGATTGAGAGAAAGTCTCTCATTGTGTTTTAGCTGTAAGATGATCATTAGTGTTGGTGTTACTGATAGTCTTTCTGTTCTTCAGACCAGCCAATCAGATGGATTTTGTGAAGTCATGTTCTTTGGACCTGGTGAATGATGTTTGATAGGAGTTTCAGGGCTTCCTCTTGTTTAGGAAAAACACAAAGATCATCAAATACCCCCTTGGAAGATGAAATACCTTTTTGTTGTGTGATTAAGCTACTCCTCTTGGCCTGGTAAATTAAAATTTTCAGCCTTCTGATGGGGAAAAATACTTGAATTTTACTTTATAATGATAACTGAACATACCTTAGGGTAATTGGAGGGTAAGTATAACCTAGATTGTGGTGCACATTTAGGGAACTAGGAGAGATTCATATTTATGTGGTCCCAGAAGTAACAAAATTCCATAATTTTGATGATTTTGAATACTAAAAGTTTTGATGATTTTGAACCTTTAGAGTTAGCAGTGCCTTACTGAAATAAAATGATGGAGTCAAAAGAGGTATAGCCTATATGATATGGATATCCAGAAAATATTGCCTCATATCTCTTCCCATTTGCTTTATGAAGTAGGGAAAGCTGGTCACAAATTGACTTGATTCAGGTTTTCTTCCATGATACCACCACAGCTTACCAGTAACCTGTAAATTCTTTATTGTTTCCATGTATGAGTTCACATCTTGTGTGTGTGTGTGTGTGTGTGTGTGTGTGTGTGTGTGTGTGTGTGTGTGTGTGTGTGTGTGTGTGTGTGTGTGTGCGCGCGCGCTTGCCAATACTGGGGCTTGAACTTAAGGCCTGATTCCTTAGCTTTTTCACTTAAGGCTGGTGCTCTAACACTTGAGCCACACATCTACTTCTTGTTAACTGGAGATAAAAGTCTGACAGACTACCCTGTCCAGGCTGACTTTGAACCTTGATGCTCAGATCTCAGCCTCCTTTGTAGGTAGGATTGCAGGCCTGCTCAACCACAGCTAACGGTGGCCTCACATTCTACCAAAATAAGTTTTGCATGTGCAGGTAGCATTCTGTAAACCATAATAAGCTGGAGATAATTTATAACTTTTTCTTTAAAAAAAAGAAATAGCTATTTTTTGGAGGGTGGGTAAATGGGGAGGGGGTCACCTCCAACAGTTTCCTCTGATTTAATTACTTGCTTTATTAGATTTATGTAGTTCAGATCTTCACTTGATCTCAGCCCAGTCTATTTTGTGAGAGTTACAAAATTAATTGTTAAAAACTCTATGTAAGTGCTTTTTTATTAGTCACAAGAGACTGACTATAGTACAGTGATATGTAAGTTATTTCTAAACTCTTATATTCAAGTCGTGTTTTCTACTTATTTATTTATTGTTGGCACTGAAGCTTGAATTTAAATACCGGGCACTATCCCTTAGCCTTTTTCCTCAAGGCTGGAACTCTACCACTTGAGCCACACCTCTACTGCCAGCTTTTTGCTGGTTAATTGGAGATAGGAGTCTATTGGACTTTTTTGCTTGGGCTGGCTTCGAACCTTGAACCTCAGATCTCAGTCTCCTGTACAGCTAGGATTACAGGAGGGAATCTCACCAGTGCTTACTTTTAAAAGAATGTTTAAAACATAATCTCAATACTTAGTATGAATTCACAAAAGGTCTATACAAAATGTAGTACTTTGTAACAAAAATGTGAAAATGTCAGGAGTGCAAGGAATATTAGAAACATCCTAAATCTGTTGTGGGAGAATTATCTTCAAATGACAATATGTTTAGAAGAATGTAAGCTGCTGTGGCATGGTCATAAAATTATGGATTTATGCTCAGCTTAGGTATTGCTATTTGTGAGATAAGCAATATAAAATAAGGAAATAAAATAAGATCATATCTGGGCAGCAGTGATTTTCTCCTGTAATCTTTGCTACTCAGGATGCTGAAATCTGAGAATCGAGTTTTGAAATAAGCTCAGGCAGGAAAGTTTGGGGGATTCATATCTCCAGTTAGCCACAAAAAAGGTGGAAGTGGAGCTGTGGCTCAAGTAGTATAGCATCTTAAGTGAAAAAGCTGAAGGGGCGTACCCAGACTGTAAATTCAAGCTTCAGTACCAGCACCAAAGGGTGGGAAAAAGATTATGATGTTGATTTAATTTGGGGATATGGTGTTCCATGCTCAGTAAAGCAAGAACATTCCCCCCTCTAGAATGTTATGTTATCTTAATTACTTTAACTATCTTTGAGGTTTAGATAAGCACAGAGAAAATAAATCAATACCTTATTTATTTAAGCAGACATATTTGGATGGTGAGCATGTCGGCGCTGCTGAGTTACTTTTAAAGGTGGAGCTTCAGTAAAGTTATGCAATGAAGAGCTGGAAAAATTTTGTAGTTACACTTTATGGCTTTTATTTTGAGAGCCACAACATCATTCTCTGAATAGGTTTAAACATTCATTATATACAAATACTACTTTTGTTATTATTTAAATATGAGATGTTGATCAAGTACCACTGGCTCATGCCTGTAATTCTAGCTACTCAGGAGGCTGAGATCTGAGGATTGTGGTTCAAAGCCAGCCTGAGTAGCAAGGTCTGTGAGACTTTAGTTCATCACCAAAATGCTGGAAGTGGAGCTGTGCCTCAAGTGGTTGAGCACCAACCTTGAGAGAAAAAAAGTAAGGAAAAGCACCCAGACCTTGAGTTCAAGCTTTAGTACCAGCACAGATAAACACACAAATAAATAAAAAGAGATGTTTATTTCTCACAGCTCTAGAGGCTGGGAAGTTCAATATCAAGATACCTATATGCAAATATTTAATTTCACATGTGTAAAAGAGAAATAAATTGTTTCTCCAATGTACTCTCAGTTTTATTTGAATATATATTTATATATATTCATTTGTCCTATCACTTCTAAGAATGTATATGTAGATACTAGCTTTTAGTGGGCAGGGGTTGGGGAGAGGAGACTGGTATAGGAGTTTTGAACTCAAAGTTCTGTGCTAACATGACTTGCTTGCTCAGCTGGCACTCTACTCCTTAAGCCAAGCCTCTAGCTCAGCTTTTGGTTGACTGCCCAGCTTTTGGTTGGTAATTTCTGGAGATGAGTTTTTAAATGCTTTTTTTTTAAATTTCCTTGGCTTGCTTAGAACTACAATCCCTGGATCTCAGTTTCCTACGTAGCTAGTATTTTAAGCATGAAGCTACCAGAGCCCAGGGGAATACTAGTTGTTTTTTTTAAAATCTCTTTTAAATAAAATGTTTTAGTTATTTATATGTCATGTTGGTAAGTGGTTTTGCTTGATTGGGGTTCTTTGAGACAGGATTTCACTGCGTTACCCAGGCTAGGATCTTCTTGTCAGAATAGTCAAGACTAAAGGTGCATGCAATCTAGCTGGCTCTTAACATGATAAGAAATAATTTAGGTGGGAATTCAGTTATTTATTTTTTGTGCCAGTCCTGGGGCTTGAACTCTGGGCCTGAGCGCTATCCCTGAGCCTCTTTGTGTTCAGGGCTAGTTTCCCTACCACTTGAGCTGCAGCTCCACTTCTGGCCCTTTTTGCAATTTATTGGAGTCTTATGGACTTTCCTCCCTGGGCTGGCTTTGAACCATGATCCTCAAATCTCAGCTTCCTAAGTAGCTAGGGTTATAGGCATGAGCCACCTGTGCCTGGCTTCAATTCTTTTTAGGAAATACTTTCCCTTTCTTTTTGTGTGCTAATACTGGGGCTAAAACTGAGGGGCTTGAGCTCTTACTTGGCTTATTCACCCAAGGCTGGCACTTTATCAGCTGAGCTACACTGATACTTCCTTCTTTTTGCTGGTTAATTAGAGATAAGAGTCTTATTGACTTTCCTGGCTTGGCTGGCTTTGGATTGCGATCTTCAGATCTCAGCTTCCGGAGTAGCTAAGATTATAGGGGGTGAACCACACCGGTGCCTCACTAAGCAATAGTTTCTAATAGTTTCTAATAGTTGTGCAAGTCCCCAGGGACGCTGAGACTCTGACAATGTGATCTGTGACTAACCTGTTTTATGCCTTCTGGTGTTTATTTTGCAGGCATTCTGGAGTTTATCAGTATAGCAGTGGGCCTGGTCAGCATTCGAGGCGTGGACAGTGGACTCTACCTCGGGATGAATGAGAAGGGGGAGCTATATGGATCAGTAAGTACCAGAAGAGACAATTTCCACATTCCATGTTTGATTTGAGCTGCAGTCCTCTTCTCTTCACTTCTCTTCCCTGCTCTGCTCTTTCCCTTCTACCCTCCCTTCCTTCCCTCCTTCCCTCCTTTCCTTCCTTCCTTCCTTCCTTCCTTCCTTCCTTCCTTCCTTCCTTCCTTCCTCCTCCTCTCCTTCCTCCTCTCCTTTCCCTTCCCCTTTCCCTTTCCCTTCCCCTTCCCCCTTCCTCCTCCTCCTCCTCCTCCTCCTCCTCCTCCTCCTCCTCTTCCTCTTCCTCCTCCTCCTCCTCCTCCCTTCTCCTGCAGCTCCTCATCCTCTTCCATCTCCTCCTTCTTTTCCTATTCCTTTTCTTCCTCTTGCCCCCTTCTTTCTTTTTTGGTGCTAGTACTGGGGCTTGAAGTTAGGCTTTTGCTTGGCTTTTTTTGCTCAAGGCTGATACCTTATTCCTTGGGCCACACCTCTACTTCCAGCTTTTTGTTGGTTAACTGGAGATACATTTCTCATAAACTTTCCTTCCTGGGCTGGCTTCAAAGTGGGATCCTCAGGTCTCAGCTTTCTGAGTAGTTAGCATCGCAGACATAAGGCACCAGTGACTAGCTCTTAAACTGCATTTAGGGCTGGCAATAAAACCAAGTCAGTCTGTCTGGAAAGGCAAATGTTAAGTTTTTACTTTTCAAAGCAAGCAAGCCATTTCATTTTTATTAATAGAACCTCAGTTCTGCATTTTCACTAGACCAAAGTCGTTAAGCAAATGGTTTATTTATATGCCAAACCATCTTCATTATCAAGTAAATAAAAAATTCACCAGTGTGAAAAAATCCCCATCTTCTTGTATTGAATGAGAGTTATTTTTGAAATGAATCAAAATGATCTCCCAAGCTTTGCCAAGCATTGTAATTAAAACTAGAAATAGATCATGCAGTGAGTCTAAATCCTTTTTCTAAATGACACAAGATTTTTCATTATGCAGGGAAGGAAGGGAGATGGAAATTATTGTCAGATATTCTTGTATGCGAATAAGGAAATAGCAGCATTGTAGTTATTTGCTAGCATGCTGATTTTTCCCCCCCTTCTATCTAACTTCCCATTCCCACGAAGTTGGGAAGTCCTTAGGTTAAACATTGACAGAGCATTTATGCTGCCTGGCCAGGTTTCAGGCATGATGGTAGATGCTGTGCTGTATTTGTGAATGGGATAAAGTCTATTCCTGTTCTCCAAGGAGGTGAGAGGTTTACACTTTCACCTGTCTTTGCTTCTAGGAGTGCAGTGTTCAAATCACACTGCATGAGACACAGTACAGATAGTCAATACTTGCTAAATTATTAGGCAACTAATTAGTATATACTGTGGACCTTCATATGCACAAGTAAATGGCTCTCAGCAGGCAGCCATTGTGGATAAATGCAGGATACATGGCATTCAGAGCTTTGTGTACTTCATATATATATATATATATATATATATGTATGTATATATATATATTTATTGCCACTACTGCTGCTGCTTTCTCTTTCTCCTCCTCCTCTTTCTCTTCCTCCTCTTCCTCTTCCTCTTCCTCCTCCTCCTCCTCCTCATTTTCCTCCTCTTCCTCCTCCTCTTCCTCCTCCTCCTCCTTCTTCTTTGGTCAGTTGTGGGTCTTGGACTCCGGGCCTTGATGCTGTTCCTCAGCTCTTTAGCTCAAGGCTAGCACTCTACCATTTGCACCACAGAGCCATTTCCAGTTTTCTGGTAGTATATTGGAGATAAGAGTTTTACAGACTTTCCTGCTTGGGCGGGCTTTGAAAGTGTGATCCTCAGATCTCCGCCTCCTGAGTAGCTGGGATTACACTGGTAGTGGCAGTGGCACCCAGCCCTAAGCTTCTTGTTACTCAAGGCTAGCACTGTACAACTTGAGTCACAGCTCTACTTCTGGCTTTTTGTGGTTAATTGCAGATAAGTGTCTCATGGACTTTCTTACTCTGTTAGCTTCAAACTGTGATCCTCAGCTCTCAGCCTCCTGAGCCACTGGTACCCAACCTTGATTAATTTTTCTTATAACAACACTCAACCCCTGCTAAAGACATACTGCTTCAAAAAGATCTGTTTCCCGGCTCAGTTCCTTAAACTAAGCACAAAAACTTTCACCTTGGTTTTTTTTTTTGGGGGGGGAGGCGGGGACCATTTGCTTTTTGGGAGATATACTTTCCCCCCAAAATTAAGGGCAGGGGAATACTCAGCAGGTCATACAACATTTTAAATTCAACAGCTGATAAGTGTGGGGACTAGAAGTTTTTTTTCCACATCCACTTTGTTGTGTAATGTGTGTGCAAGAATTTAAATGTTTTCTTTTAAAATTTCTTATGGTTCAAAAGTATTTATTATTCATTTCTTTTTCTTTTCTTTTTTCCTTTTAACCAGTCTTGGGGCTTGAACTCAGAGCCTGGGCACTGTCCCTGAGCTTCTTTGCTCAAATCTAGCATTCTAGCACTTGAGCCACAGCACCACTTCTGGCTTTTTTTTTTTTTTTTCTGTCAATATGGTACTGAAGACTCAAACCCAGGGCTTAATGCATACTAGGCAAACACCCTACCACTATGCCACATTCCAAGCCCTAATTTTTCTTTTTTTTTGGTGCCAGTCCTGGGGCTTGAACTCTGGGTCTGGACACTGTTCTTGTGCTCTACCACTTGAGCCATAGATCCACTTCCGAAGGTGGTTGATTGGAAATAAGAATATCACAGACTTTCCTACCTAGTTAGCTTTGAATCATGGGCCTCAAATCTCAGCCTTCCCAGTAGTAGGCTTATAAGTATAAGCCATTGGTGTAGGTCCTAACCTTCAGTTTTTAAAAATAGAATTTTATTGTTATTATTAAGATGTTGTACAGAGGTGTTACCATTTCATAAGTCAGGTAATGAGTACATTTCTTTTTTTGGACAATGTCAATCCTTCCTTCACTTTCCCCCAGTTTCCCCCTCCCATTCCTGCCCACAAGTTACACAGTTCATTTTCCACATAGCCTAGTCTTCAATTTTTAAAAATGAAGATAGTATTTAAGATAACTACCATTTAGGTTAAGTACTATTTCAGGTAAATTGAAACTTAAAGAAAATATAAAATGATGTTCTTTTGACATGACCTCGATTTTTCTTAACTTTGAGATATATAAAGTGAATTGAAGTAAGTTATTCCCAGTTGAACTTAATAAAACACTTTTTTGATGTATAGCACAGAAATTCTGTCTGATGATAGGTTTGTCATATGGTCTTCAAATTTTTGTGATCTTATTCCTCCCTGCATTTATGTGCCTGCATTCCAACATATGCATGTTAACATATTTAAAATCATACTTATAAAAATAAAATTCACATATGGTACATTATTTTATAAAATGTGCATCACAGTAAACTTTGTGTGTGTGTGTGTGTGTGTGTGTGCCATTTCTGGGGCTTGAACTCGGGGTCTGGTGTTCCCTTAGCTTTTTCAATGAGGCTGGTGCTTTACCACTTGAGACACAGCTTTACTTTCAGATTTTTTGGTGGTTAATTGGAGATGAGAGTTTCACAGACTTTTTCTACCCAGATTGGCTTTGAATGGTGATTTTCATATCTTAGCTTTCTGTGTAGCTAGGATTAGAAGCTTGATCCTCTGGTGGCCTGACTCCAGTAAACATTTTTAAAGGATATGATGAACAAGTAGGCCAAGTTGAGGACATACTATTGGTGTTTTGCTCCAAATGTTGCCTTGCATAGAGTTCATATGTTGGCCATATACTTCAGCCATAGAGTAGGGTGTACTATCCAGTTAAGTAACTACCAGATTGCTAGATAAAATCACTAGCATGATATAGATATCTGCAGATTATCGGCAGAAAAAGAAAACACATGTGATTTTGTGTTCAATAAAGTTGCCTGTGGGGTTGTGGGCCAGGCTGAGCCTCATTTCCCTGCACAGATTATTTCAATGACTTCCTGAGTGTAAGTCCGCCCCAGAAGCTGCCGTGTTTTCTGTGTGTCTCCCACTTCCTGGAACATACAAGCTGACACAATATATGCCAGGGAGGGCTGGGAAGGTGGCTCAGTGGTAGAGCGCTTGCCTTGCATGCATGAGGCCCTGGGTTCGATTTCTCAGCACCACATAAGCAGAATTCAGGCCCAAGACAGGACCCTCCCCCCCAAAAAATACATATATACCAGGGATTGCACTGTAGGAAGTGATAAAGAGAAGGTAGAAAGCAGGATAACTATCCATCCCTCCCTCTCTCCCTCCCTTCCTCCCTCCTTCCCTTTGCTTCCCTTCCCTTTGCTTCCCTTCCCTTCGCTTCCCTTCCTTCCTTCCTTCCTTCCTTCCTTCCTTCCTTCCTTCCTTCCTTCCTTCCTTCCTTCCTTCCTTCCTTCCTTCCTTCCTTTCCCTTCTTCCCTTCCTTCTTCCCTTTTTTTCCCTCTCTCTCCCTCCCTCCCTCCTACACTTTTTGCCAGTCCTAGGACTGAAACTCTGGGCTTGTGCCTGAGTTCCTTTTTGCTCAAGGCTAGCACCCTACCACTTGAGCCTCAGTGCTACTTTTTGGCTTTTTCTGGAGGCTAATTGAAGAGTCTCACAGATTTTCCTGCTTGCGCTGGCTTCGAACCATGATCCTCCAATCTCAGCCTCCTGAGTAGCTAGGATTACAGATGTGAATCATCAACACCTAGCTAGTCATTCCAGTGAGAGTATTTTGTGTTTTCCTTGAGGCCAAACAAAACCTTGTTTTCCCTTCTGCGGCATATCACAGGCAACAAACATAATTTATATTATGGTTACATTTATTTTTGCATCCTCTAAAGATAAAAAGGGTTTAGGCCATCTTTTACTTCTGTGTGTGTGAGTGAGTGTGTGTGTGTGTGTGTGTGTGTGTAGGTATGTTTGTGTGCTGGTACTGGGGCTTGAACTCAGAGCCAGAACACTTAGCTTTCTTTGGTCAAGACTTCCTCTCTATTACTTGAGCCACAGTTCTACTTCCTTTTATTTTTTTTGGTGGCTATTTTGAGGGAAGAATCTCACAGACTTTTTTGCCCAGGCTGGCTTCAAACTGAGATCCTCAGATCTCAGCTTCTTGAGTAGCAAAGATTACAGGTGTGAGCCACCAGTGTTCTGCAGTGTCTTGATGTTACCTAAGGTCTATCTGTGTCCCTTGTCCTTGAACGCAGGTGCTTGGTAAACACCCTTTGAAGAAAAATGAATGGATAGTTCTGATGAATTCTACTCTTTGATTATATATATAGAATAGGACCTTGACTCATGGGATCAGTGTCTATATGAGACTTTAGTTGAAGGAAGAATTGCTTTCTTTCATTCCCAGGCTTAATTGGATTGCATCTGTGCTGTCCTTGGTGTGCCCAGCCTAGGGGAATATGGCTGAGGTTAAATGAGATCTTCTGCCTGAGCTCCCTGAACAGCAAGCTATTTCCCTTTGCTCTTGTTCCTTGTGCCAGCAAGGTGGGGAGTGAGTGGAGCTTGGACCTCAATCTCATCTTTTCCCATAGGCTTATCCTACCTATGAAAGGAGCAGAATGTCTCATTTTCATGGTGAGGAGACCAACAGAAGGAAAAAGAAATAGATGATGAATCTATTTCTAAAGGCATTAAGTGTTGGAGCTCAAGGAGTCCTGGCCTGTGTGAAATGACATAAAGTTTGGTTACTAAAGTGGAGAATGTTTTAAGGCAAACCTTGAAAATGCAGACCTCATTGTAAAGGAAAGTAAATAAGAGCTTTGGTGAGTCTTGAGCCATTCTAATAGAGCAAGTTAATGTGTTCATGTAGCAGAAGTTCACTTAACCATATTTTCATGTTGGGAAGATTAATTTGCTTTTTTCACTGCTATGTTCTTTGCCTTCTTCACCTTGGATGGGAGGGGACAGAAACGAATGGATAATGCTTCTGAGGAAAATAGAATAATATTAATATGGGAATGTGGCAATAGGAAAAATCTATACTGCTAATATGTATTGCATTTTGAGTAGTAGGAGAACCTAAATAATTCTTACTCTGGATAGGAGTTTGATCATTGTATTCATGTATTAATTTGTCCATGCAATTTTCATTCATTTGCTCATTCATCTATTTCACAGATGAGCATATCTGCTCTGTGTCTAGCACTGTAATAAGTACATAACCAAGAAACAACCAGCTCAAAATCTGGCGGGAGAAACATACTTATAAATAATTCAGTGCAATGTGAAATTGGCTATAATTGAGATGTGGCCACATGTCTTTGGAGCTCAAAGGAATGTTTAAAAAACTGTTTGAGAAATACAATATCCTTCCTGGTTGAATTGCATGTGCACACACAGATTTATGAACACACACACATATGCACATAAGCTCTCTCTCTCTCTCTCTCTCTCTCTCTCTCTCTCTCTCTCTCTCTCTCTCACACACACACACACACACACACACACACAAAACCCCATCTGTGGCAAGAGTATTAGTTTTCATTGATCACTTTTGTTCTTATCAAGAGTCTGGAGAAAAGGTTCAGATAATTACTTTTAGGGACTTAACCTAAATTGTCTACATGTTATCAAGATATGCAAACATTCTTTAAAACATCGAGAGTAATGGTCTATAATAAATGCCTTATTTAAAATGATTGCTATGAGTCAGGGACTGGTGACTTGATGCTTATTAAATCTAGCTGTTCAGAGCTGGGTGCTGGTAGCTCACACCTGTAATCCTAGCTACTCAAGAGGCTGAGATCTGAGGATTGCAGCTCAAAGCCAGCCCAGGCAAGAAAGTCTGTGAGACTCTTATCTCCAATAAAACTGAAAATGGCGCTGTGGCTCTAGTGGTAGAGTGCTTGCCTTGAACTGAAGAGCTGAGGGACAGCGTTCAAGCCCAAAGTTGAAGACCCACAACCGATTAAAAAAAATCTAGCTATTCAGAAGGTGAGGATCCAGAGGATCATGTTTTGAGAGTAGCTTGGGCAGAAAAGTCTGTGAGACTCATCTCCAAAATAACTAGCAAAAAGCCAAGTTGGAGGTGTGGCTCAAGTAGTAGGGTACTGGCCAAGCAAGCAAGTCGAGCAAGTCTCAAGCTCTGAGTTCAAGTCTAGATAGTTGGGGAAAGGGGAAGGGAAAGGGAGGGGGGGGGAAGAAAGAGAGAGAGAGGGAGAGAGAGACAGAGACAGAGACAGAGAGAGACAGAAGTAGAAAAAAACCCAATCTTTTTCCTTCAAGAAGCTTTTATATAGTGCAAGGCATTGGATCTTTTATATTTATTTATTTGTTTATTAAAAAGGTAGCTGTTAGAAACTGTAAGGACTTAGAAGAATCTGGAGTTGGAATGCATAAGAATGTCAGAGGTCAGTAGATGCGGGAAGCACTGGCAATTCTGGTATGTGTCTCTTTTTGGAACTTACTTTATTCTGCCCAGAGTTTTTGGTGTTCTTGCACTAGATGAGGATCTGGGAGGCAGAATCTCTGCCTTTATCATCTTTCTGTTTTCCCAGAGGCTCAGCCAGGCACTTCATGTGCAGTTGGCATGTGGGAAATGTTCATTGACCCAATTCTTCAACCCATCCTGAGCCACGTACACAAGGACTGCTGTGTTTGGGCATCATGTGGTAACAGCCCACACCATGTGCTATGGACTCGTCCACTTAGACAGTGCAGTTACTTCCACAAGAGCTAGTGCATTCAAGGACCACAAAGAAAACAAGAGAGAGGCAAGGTGACTTGTTCCAAGGCCTTCAACTTGTAGACTGAGGACTCAGGCTTGGTTCTTGCAGAACCTCAGATAGATGGAGCCTGGGAGCTTGTTCCAGCCACTGTCCTGACACAGGCGCTTGAAAAAACAGGTGTCTTTCAATTGTGTTTCTAGGGGTACCATCAGAGTCTGGTTTAGATGAATCTGTGTAATGAATAGCCTAGGTATAATGGATTTTGACTGTGTTTCTGAAGCACAGAATTGTGCACTAGAATTTGAATATACATTAGTTGTGGGAAGTTGTCTTTAGTAGAGCTATATGAGCTAAAGAAGCACCTTGTATGGCATTTCCATACTGTGGGGGTAGGTGGGTCCTCCCACCTACTTCTATGAATTCATCAGCCTCAGAATTGAGGAATATATCAACCTCTATAAAAGGAAAAAAGAAAAATGAGCTGGATGCACGTGGCTTGTGACTGTAATCCTAGCTACTTAAGAGTTTGAGATCTGAGGAGTGTGGTTCAAAGCCAGTCTGGGCAGAAAAAAAGACTATGAGATTCTTATTGCTAATTAACCAGAAAAAAAAGCAGGAAGTGGCTCAATTGGTAGAGCACCAGCCTCGAGTGAAAGGGCTAAGGGACAGTGCCCAGATCCTGAGTTCAAGCACCAGTACACACACACACACACACACACACACACACACACACACACACACACACACACACACACACACACACACACACACACGATGTTCTGCTACTTTTCTATAAAATTACATAGTATTTGCTGACTTTATAAACATCCACTCAAAGACCTGAATTCATCTCCAGATGACTTACAGTACCTAATACATGTAAATGCTATGCAAATAGGTATAGTGAATTGTTTAGTTAGTAACAGCAAGAAAAAAAGTCTGTATATGTTTTGTACAGATGGAATATTTTTAAGAACATATTCAATCTGTGAATGGGAAGTCCATGTATACAGAAGGCTGACTGTATCTCAGCTCCTAAGACTTAAATTAGGTGTTTTTTTTTTTTTTTTGGTTGGTACTGGAGCTTGAACCCAAGGCCTGGGTGCTTTCCCTTAGGTTGTCGTTGTTATTGTTGTTTTGTTTTGTTTTTGCCTGAGACTAGCTTCACTTCTGGCTTTTTGCTGGTTAATTGGAGAAAAGAGTCTCATAGACTTTCTTGCCTGGGCTGGCTTTGAACTTGTGGTCCTCAGCTATCAGCCTTCTGAGTAGCTAGGATTGCAGGCATGATCCACCAATGCCCATCCTGAACAACTTTTGAATAATGAGGGCAGCCTTGCATGTTAGAAGGACGGAGTAGCTTAGAGGACGGCAAGGCACTGCTAAATTTAGTAATTTGTCATTGTGGTGGGTTGTTTCAGATGGGAGATGTTCAGACATGTTCCATACTGAGCATTTCCAAAAAGAATGCAGTTCATGTGAAGGGAACAAAGAGGTTCATTTGTTGAGTAACCAAGCTGATATCAAGTATGCCCTGGAAATGTGTGGTTTTTCAGCCGGCATTTGAGAAATAAAGACTGGTTTCCTTATAGTTTGTTTGTAAATGGTCAGTTTCCAAGGATCAGTAGCAATTCTTAGCTGACAAAGAAAGCAGCAAATTAGATGGTCTACTGTATGATTTAGTTTGTATAATGACCTTATTTTAAAGTTGAGGAGAGTAGAATTGTAATAGTTTACTGATTTACTTAATCTCGCACAGAGACAGCAGTGTAAGTCACTATTATTATTATTATTATTTGCTAGTTTTGGGGCTTGAACTCTGGGTCTGAGTGCTGTCCTGGGCTCCTTTTGCTCAAGGCTAGTGCTCTGCCATTTGAGCCATAGTGCTACTTCAGACTTTTTCTGTGAGTAATTGGAGATAAGAGTCTCACTGACTTTCCTGCTTGGTCTGGCTTCAAACCTTGATCCTCAGATCTCAGCCTCCTTAGTAGTTAGGATTATAGGCAAAAACCACAGGTACCCAGCAAATCATGATTTGAATATAGGTCAGTGAAGAATCTTTGTTCCATACATTGTTCATGGTAAGAGTGGCTATCCAATTTTTTTGTGAATGATTATATTATTATTATTATTATTACTACTACTATTATTATTATCCACAAACTGTAGAGCAAGATTTTAGTATTTTTTTTTCACAGATAGAATTTTGGAGAAACATTTCTTTTCTAGTAGCTTACTTTTTTTTTTTTTTATAGAATGTGTCATTTCCTTTGCTTCTAGATTTCTCATCTTTAGTTTGTGAGAAATAATCTAATAATGTAGTAGTTGGTCTGGCTCCATTGGCTAATGCCTATAATCCTAGCTACTCAGGAGGCTGAGCTCTAAGGATTGTGGTTTGAAGCCAGTCTGAGCAGTAAAGTCCACAAGACTCTTATCTCCTATTAATCATCACCAAAAACCTAGAAATAGAGTTGTGGCTAAGTGATAGAGCGCTAGCCTTGAGTGAAAAAATGAGACAGTGCCTGGCCCTGAATTCAAGCTCTAGTACTTCAGTGTACACAAGTATGTGTGCACAAGTGCACAGGCATATGTGTGCATGCTTGCATGTGCACACATACACTAATGTAGTTGTTGACTTAGTTGTTGACTAATGTAGTACACACTAATGTACTTGTTGACTTAAGTCTAGTTAGGGTTACATGTTCAACAGAGTAGGCTAGCGGCACTAAAACTCACAGAAAATAGGTTGAGTTAGTGTGACCAAAGGCATAGCACACAGGCCAAGTCCAGAGATTTCCCAGGTGTTAAGGATTTAGTTGTTTTGCTTTGTTCTGTGGTGCTGGGGATGGAATCTGGGGCCTCCACCTGCTAGTGAGGGCCCCGTCATTGAACCACATCCCAGTCTGGGAAGGATTTAGTTTTAATTATGAGTTGCTCCTGAGAGCCCCGAGGGTAGAAACTTGGAATCCCAGGGAATTTGTTCAGGAATGCGTGGCAGTACCCACTTGGGGACAGGTGCAGCTTTTACACATGATCACACTTATCTCTGTCCACTCTGTTTCCCTCAGATCTCCTGCCCCATACCGTCTGCTGTGTGCTCTGAAGTTCCCCTGGTTTGGTTCATAAAGCTGACCCTTCCTTAAAGTGGATGCTCAGGGAAGGCAGGGACTAACTTCCAGGACTTAAAGGGAGTCTTGCATACAGTTGATGTCTAGTATATATTGAATGGACAAATAGACTGTCTATGGACTATCAGATTTTCTCCTTCCTTTCCCTCCTGGTACTAGCATGTGAACTCAGGGTCTAGTCACTGACCCTTAGCTTTTTTTTTTTGCTCAAGGCTGGCATGTTATCACTTGAGCTAAACCTTCACTTCCAGCATTTTTCTGGTTACCTGGAGATTGAGTTGCACAGACTCTTCTACCTGGGCTGGCTTCCAACCACCATCCTCAGATCCTAGCCTT
Organism: Dipodomys merriami; assembly: GCF_024711535.1. Classification (NCBI taxonomy): domain Eukaryota; kingdom Metazoa; phylum Chordata; class Mammalia; order Rodentia; family Heteromyidae; genus Dipodomys; species Dipodomys merriami. The sequence goes on along the minus strand of NW_027206179.1, from coordinate 70,309,249 downwards.
CTGAGTAGGTAGGATTACAGGCACGGGCCACCAGCACCCAGCTGTCAGTTTTCAATTTCTGAATAGGCCTTTGAGAAAAGAAAGAGGTCACTTGTAGAACTGTGGTTCCTGTGATTTTTGACCATTTTGGTTCTTTTGGAATAAAAAGTGTGAGAGGCCCCACTACTAGTCACTTGTAGGTGACTTTTGATTGAAAGAATGAACTGTAATGGAAAAAAACCAAACTCATATGACTTCATGGACCCTCTAAGATGTTTTCATTCCCGAGTAATGCATAGATGCATTTGAAAAGAGCCACAGGTCTGTGCACTGGGTGTCTCATTCCTGTGGTTTTACTGGCAGAGCTGACTTCTGCTTCTCCTGGTCCTGAGCCTGGGGCACACACACACACAGAAGAAGTCTAATGAGTGTATAAGTTGAGGATTGTGAGGACAACTTGGACAGCAATGTCAAGAGACCATGGAAGTACAAGTCCAAGGCCTCAAAGTTCTTCCCACTCAGTCCCTTTCTCAAACCAGGCACTCAGTACCACCCCTCTTCCAGTGAGAGGCGAGGAAAATATCTTAGCTGCCTCTCTGTGAAAGCCTCAGTTTCTGAGGACTGCTTTTAAATTACAGAGTATCCTGCATAGTTCTTGAGTTGGGGCTACTGGACAGCCTTATTCAAATCAGGGTTCAAATAGCCTGGTATAAACATTCCCATGTAAGCCAGGCACCAATGGCTCATGCCTGTAATCCTAGTTACTCAAGAGGCCAGGCAGCAAATCCTCTGAGACTCCAATTAAATAGCAAAAAGCCAGAAGTGGACAGCTGGGTGCTTGTGTTTCACACCTGGAATCTTAGCTACTCAGGAGGCTGAGACCTGAGGATGATGGTTCAAAGCCAGCCCAGGCAAGAAAGTCTGTGAGATTCTTATATCCAATTAAACACTAAAATCCAGAAGTAGATCTGTGGCTCAAGTGATAGCTTGCTAACCTTGTACACACAAAAGGCTCTGGGACAGTGACCAGGCCCTGAGTTCAAGCCCCAGGAAGGGCACCAAAACAAAAAAGGGCAGAAATAGAGCTGTGGCTCTAGTGGTAGAGTGCCAGCCTCGAGTGAAAAAGTTAAAAACAGCACCCAGTCCTTGAGTTCAAGTCCCACTACCAGTGTGCACACACGAATGTGTGTGTGTGAGTGTGTGTGTATGTGCATGCCCACACCCCAGACTCACTTGTACTTGACCACTCACTTCGTTTCAGTCTTGGATTCAGTCACTCACACATCTATTCTGTAGTTCACACTTTTGCTCACTTTCTTCCTCACACTTTTTTTGTTCCCATACTTACTTGATCACTCACTTGATCACATTTCCTTCCATTCATTACTCCCATTCTCCCTCCCTCCCTCGTTCCCTCCCTCCCCCTTTCTTTCTCTCTCTCTTTCTTTCTTTCTTTCTTTCTTTTCTTTCTTTCTTTCTTTCTTTCTTTCTTTCTTTCTTTCTTTCTTTCTTTCTTTCTTTCTTTCTTTCTCTCTTTCTTTTTCTTTCTTTCTTTCTTTCTTTCTTTCTTTCTTTCTTTCTTTCTTTCTTTCTCTCTCTCTTTCTTTTTCTTTCTTTCTTTCTTTCTCCTTCCTTCTTTCTTTCTTTCCCTTCCTTCCTTCCGTCTTCCTTTCCTTCCTTCCTTCCTTCCTTCCTTCCTTTCCTTCTCTAATTTTCTGTCTTTCTGTCATTCTTTCCTAGTATTAGAGCTTGAATTCATGGCCTTACACTTTCACTTGGCTTTTTCACTCAAAGCTGGTGCTCTATCGTTTGAGTTATACCTCCACTTCTGGCTTTTGACTAGTTAATTAAAGATAAGGGTCTCACGAACTTTTCTGGCTTCATATAGGATCCTTAGATTTCAACTTTCTGAGTAGCAAGGATTAGGAGGTATGAACCATCAGCGCTCAGCCACATTTATTTATTATCTGGTTACTTAGTTATGAAGTACTGCTGTTTGAGCTCAGGGTTTTATGCTTACTAGGCAGGCGCTCTACTACTGAGCCACACGTTCCCCATTCAAAGCTCACCTCCACACTGTCTTTTATCTTTTATTCAAAGTACATCATCTCACATCCTTTATCTCGCTTCCTTTACTCAGTCAAGAAGCATTATTGATTATTACCTATCATTAATATATGGAAAGGTATCACCAATACAGGAGATCTCCGGGATCTGCAAATTGTGTAATTGTGAATTTGCCTACTAGCTGTGTGTGTGTGTGTGTGTGTGTGTGTGTGTGTGTGTGTGTGTGTGTGTGTGTGTGTGTGTGTGTGTGTGTGTGTGTGTGTGTGTATGTGTGTGCCAGTACCCAGTACTGAGGCTTGAACTCAGGGCCTGGGTGCTGTCCTTGGGCTTTTCTGCTCAAGGCTAGTGCCCTGCCACTTGAACCACAGCTCCACTTATGGCTCTTCTTTGGTGATTAATTAAGAATAAGAGTCTCACAGATTTCTTGCCATAGCTGGTTTCAAATCATGATCCTCAGATCTCAGCCTTTTGATAAGCTAGGATTACAGGTGTGAGACACTGGCTCTCAGTTCTACTGGCTAACATTTGCTTGTAAGTCCTAAATCAATATTTGTCTCACTTTCATGGTTGTTTGTGGACATGTGCAGAGAAGAAAAACATTGAAAAAATGTGTCTCCTCTGCATGTACATTTCCAGTTGAGGTAAAAAAAGGCCAAACGCTGTCTTGTCTCCAATCTCTCTGTAAACAGGGTCTTGTTGAGGGACTGTTAAGTCCCACCTACAGGTGGTTCATTGGAGAGAAGTGTCTCACAGACTTTCCTACCTGGTTTGGCTTTGAACCGTCATCCTCAGAGCTCAGCCTTCTGAGTAGCTAGGATCACAGGCAGGAGCCACCATGAGGCTGGCATCAGGTGTGGTATATTTTACAGAACAGATTTATTAGAGTGGATCCAGTTTTAAAGAGCCAGCAACACCTGTTAAATAAGGTATCTTTAAACAAGACAAAGTATAGAGTAACAAAACATTGTGACTAGAGGCTCATGGGAACCTAACCTGGTGTTATTTTCCTGGAGCAATAGTTCTGTTAAGAGAGATATTTATAGAAATTAAGTACCATGAATAATGAGACTCATCTGTACTTACAAATGCAAATGTATTTCCTTTTTAAACTGATTCAGAGAGAACAGGCGACTTTTTTGGGGGAGGGGGTGTGTCAGATATGTAAACCAAGAATTATAATTTGGTGTAGTGAATGTCTGAATAGAATTAGGTGCAGAAGTGCTCAGAGAGCAAAAAGTTTAACTGTAGGGGTAGGAGAAAACATGGAGAGTTACTCACAGAGGAGATGGAGAAAAATATGAAATGAGCAGGCATTCTTAGCAGAGGAAAAAAACTTGTTTAGCAGAGCAACTCATCACCATTACTACCACCATTAGCATCACTAACCCCTCCCCCCATCATCATCATCATTATTATTTTGAAGACCTCACACTTTCACTTGGCTTTTTTGCTTAAGCTGGCACTCTACCCCTTGAGCATCAAGGGAATTTTCAATGTAAAATTACCAAAAAGAATAAAAAGAGGAAGATTAAATCAGAACCAACTTCTGGCAGGCTGTGAGACATTTATAGAATGGAGGAAAGACAGCTCAGCTTGGAGTGCATCTCTGTCACTTAGCGTGCTAGCCTCTTTAATCCTTGGAGTGAAGCCCTCTGCAGCAGGGCATTGTGAGGAATGCAGGCTTTTCTCTTGGCCTGGCAGGCCAAGCGGGCTGACCAATGAATTCATGGCAGTCAGTCCCTGGGAGGGGGGATAGCAGAAGGGATAGGGATAGTATGATCCTGTCACTGCTGAAGCTGAAGCTGTCTAATGGCAGCAGCTCCTGTTTTGAATCCAGTAGGGCAAGCTTCTTTATGAGACCCAGAGAAACCTCCCAAGCCACAGAGCAAAGTAGAAACAAACAAACAAAACATCCCAGCATGGCTGATGGTACTACCAAAGGATGAGCCTCCAAATGTCAACCAAGAAGCTTCTGGCAGCAGCTGGAAGAAACAGAACAAGAGTCAGGATAGCAGCCGGTCAGAACCGGTTCAAACTGGCTCAAACCGGCCAGAACCGGATTAAACCGGTTCAAACCGGCTCAGACCAGTTAGAGCCGGATCAAAGAGGCTCAAACCGGTCAGAACCGGCTAAAACCGGCTCAAACCGGTCAGAACCGGATCAAACCGGCTCAAACAGGCTAGAACCGGTTCAATCCGATCAGAACCGGATCTAACCGGTTAGATCCGGATCAAACCAGTTCAAACCGGCTAGAGCCGGATCAAACTGGTTTAAACCGGATCAAACTGGATCAAACTGGATCTAACTTGTCAGAACCAGATCAAACCGGTTCAAACAGAATTGAACAGACTCAAACCAGTTACACCGGTTAGAACCGGATCAAACCGGCGCAAAACGGTTAAAACTGGATCAAACTGGCTCAAACCGCCTAGAACCGGTTCGAACTGGTCAGAACCAGATCAAACCGGCTAGAGCCGGATCAAACCGGTTAGAACCAGCTCAAACCGGTCAGAACCGGATCAAACCGGTTAGAGCCGGTTCGAACCGGTTAGAGCCGGTTCGAACCGGTTAGAGCCGGATCAAACCGGTTCATACCGGTCAGAACCGGATCAAACCAATTAGAACCGGATCTAACCGGTTAGTCAGAACCGGAACAGGCTCAAACCCGCTAGAGCCGGATCAAACCGGCTCAAACCAGATCATACCGGTTAGAACCGGCTCAAACTGGCCAGAACAGGATCAAACCGGTTAGAACCGGATCAAACCGGTTGAACCAGCTGGAACCGGTCAGAACCGGATCAAACCGGTCAGAACCGGATAAAACCGGTTCAAACCGGTTCAGAGCGGTTAGAACTGGTTCCAACCGGTCAGAACCGGTTCAAACCGGCTAAAACAGAATCAAACCGGTCAGAACCAGTTCAAACCGGCTAAAACCGGTTCAAGCCGGCTCAGACCGGTTAGAACCGGTTCCAACCGGTCATAACCAGATGAAACCGGCTAGAGCCGGCTCAAACCAGATCAAACCGGTTAGAACCGGCTCAAACCAGATCAAACCGGTTAGAACCGGCCCGAACCGGATCAAACCGGCTCAAACCAGTTAGAGCCGGATCAAACTGGTTTAAACCGGTCAGAACCGGCTCAAACCGGCTCAAACTGGATCAAACCCGTCAGGACCGGTTTGAACCGGTCAGAGCCTGCTCAAACCAGATCATACCGGTTAGAACCGGCTCAAACCAGTCAGAACAGGATCAAACCAGTTAGAACCGGATCAAACCGGTTGGAACCAGCTGGAACCGGTCAGAACCGGATAAAACCGGTTCAGACCGGTTAGAACCGGATCAAACCGATTGGAACCAGCTGGAACCGGATAAAACCGGTTCAGACTGGTTAGAACCGGATAAAACCGGTTCAGACTGGTTAGAACCGGTTCCAACCGGTCAGAACCGGATCAAACCAATGCAAACTGGTTAAAACCGAATCAAACCGGCTCAAACCAGACCGAACTGGTTAGAACCGGCTCAAACCAGATCAAACCGGGTAGAACCGGCTCAAACCGGTTAGAACTGGTTCAAACCGGTCTGAACCGGATCAAACCGGCTCAAACCAGTTAGAGCCTTATCAAACTGGTTTAAACCGGTCAGAACCGGATCAAACCGGTCAGGACCGGTTCGAACCGGTCAGAGCCGGATCAAACTGGATCTAACCGGTCAGAACCGGTTAGAACCGGTTAGAACCGGATCTAACCGGCTAGAGCCTGATCAAACCGGTCGGAACCGGATCAAACCGGCTAAAACTGGTGCAAGCCGGTTAAACCCGGATCAAACCGGCTCGAACCAGTTCCAACTGGTCATAACGGGATCCAATCGGCTAGAGCCGGCTCAAACTGGATCAAACCGGTTAGAACCGGCTCAAACCGGCTAGAGCCGGCTCAAACCGGTTAGATTTGGATCAAACCGGTTCAAACCGGATCAAACCGGTTAGTTAGAACCAGATCAAACAGGCTCAAACTGGTCAGAACCGGATCAAACCGGTCAGATCCGGATCAAACTGGGTCAAACCGGTTCAAACCGGATCAAATAGAACCGGAACAAACTGGTTCGAACCGGTTCAAACCGGTTAGGGGTTCGAACGGGATCAAGCCGGTTTGAGCTGGATTCAGCTGGATCAAACTGGATCCAGCTGGATCAAACTGGAAGAGTAAGAGAGCAAGAGAGAGAGAGAGCAAGAGAGTAAGTGAGCACTCTAATCTCCATCTGGGGGCTCTAATGACATCATGAGGACCCTGTAAAGCCCTCATCTTCATCAAACTTGGAGGCTTTCAATATATAAATCTTAGGAGGACCCAGACATTCAGTATGTAACATTAGGCATTGAAGATGAGGTTTTGTTTGTTTGTTTGTTGTTAAATTTGACCAAGAGCCTCTAAATCTGGATTCCCCACCTCTACAAACCCCTGGAGAACTGGATGCTTCAGGATACCAAGGAAACAACCTGTGATTCAGGAGCTTTTTCTAATGCCCATAGATTTTTCTCTAAACTGTGACTGGTGACAAGGCCCTTGTTTTTTGCTGGGTCCTGGTTTTTCTGATGATTCAACAATGAATAGGCCTAGATCTTGCTCTGCTCTCACAGGCCACAAGCTTATATCTGCTTGCTTCTCTTTTGTAACCAAGAGCCCAAGGCTCAATGCAATATTTGAAGAACGGACATGCCTGTGTTGTGCCAAAATTTAGCCATCTCCTGGTTGATGTACAATATGATGATCCTTTCGCTGGAGCATTGAGCTATCGGTGCCTACTTAGCTGCCATTAATCATGTCCCCAAGGGCTCCAGATTTCTCTCCATTCTCTCCCCCTCCCCCCTCTTTCCATCCCTCCGTTCTTCCCTTCCTCCTTCCTTTTCCCCTTCCTTCTATTCCTTCCCCTTCCCTCCCTGTATTTCTCCCTCTCTCCTGATTTTTCCTCTCTCTCCTTCTTTCCCCTCCCTCTTTCTGTCTCTTTTTTCTCCCTCTCTCCCTTAACCTCTTTTTCCTCCCTCTCCTCCACCTTTCCTCCTTCCTTCCTCCTCTTTTCTTCTCTCACCCCCTCTCCCTCCTTCCTTCCCCTCTTTCCCACTTTCCCTTCTCTTTTTGTCATTTCTGTATGATATCCTGTGTTTCAGATACTTTAAGAAAATCTTAATTAGTGTTGACTTGTATTCTTTGTCTTTCAAGCTGATTTTCAATGTGTATGTGTGTGTGTGTGTGTGTGTGTGTGTGTGTGTGTGTGTGTGTGTGTGTATGTGAGTATTTTGGTTTTCATACTGGGGCTTGAATTTAGAGCCTTGTGCTCTTATTTGTTTCCTAAAGGCCAGTACTCTACCACTTGAGCCATAGTACCACTGCCAGCTTTTCTTTGTGCAGGTTGATTAGAGATAAGAGTCTTATGAGACTCTTACCTGGGTTGACTTCGAAAATCTTAAGCCTCATATCTCAGCCAGGATTACAGATATAAGCCACTGGTGCCTGGCAATTTGTTGTGTTTTGATGGAAGATTCTGATTCATACTTGCAATCTGAGCTGTGTGAGCTTGGAGGTTAAGCTTGGAGTAGTGGACGCCCAGGACTTAAAATGAAAATGTCAGTTCTGTAGCTCACTAAGCGTACAATCTTGAGCAATCTTTGCACACTTTCTGAGCCTAGGTTGCAGAAAGAATTGATGACAGTCATTTTAGAGTATGGCTGTGCCAGTTGGGAGAGACAGTATCTGTGATGTGACCAGCACATGCAGGCTTCACATAGCTGTCTTGCTGGTGCTGGTTCTATTAGACTCTCCATGCTGTGTGCCACCGTGCTGAAAATTCTCACTCTGACCTGACCTGACTGCCCTTACCATGTGGGTGAGTTGCAGACATTGAATTTCTTGCCAGTTTGCACGATGAAGACTCATGACTATAGTCTTTGAAAAGAAAGAGATAAAAATGTTCCCATAGATCAAAACACGGCATCTTGAAATTTTCAAACATAAAACATTGTTACTGCTAGGTGCGGGCATAGTGCTTCATGCCTGTAATCCTAGCTACTCAAGAGATTGAGATTTAGGATCACTGGTCAAAGCCAACCTGGGCAGCAAAGTCTATGAGACTCTTATTTCAAATGAATCAGCAAAAAGCTGGAAATGGAGCTATGACTCAAGTGGTAGAGTGCCAGCCTTGAGGAAAAGAGGTAAGCAATGATGTGAAATCCTGAGTTCAAGCTTCAGTAAGGGCATACACACATCCTTCCCACTCCCTAACCCCCGATTTTCAAGATTAAGTTTACATAGATTATTCTCCTATGAAGCTTATTATCATTTATCTACTAAAGAAATTTCTTTTGTTGGGGATCTCATTTACCTTGTAGTTTTATTTACTTACTTGTTTGTTTATTTATTTTGTGCCAGTCCTGGGGCTTGAACACAGGACAGACTATCCTGCCCAGGGTGGCTTTGAACCACAATCCTCAGATCTTAGCCTCTTGAGTAGGAGGATTACAAAGGTGGGCCACTGGATGGTTAATGTTTACCTATTGGTGAATGCACTGGAGTATCATAGCACCCAAAGTGTCTGACACTAGAATACTTTTCCTTAGGTTAAGGCTTATTTTAAACAGGACTCCTGTCAGCATACTCAGTTGGTGTTTTGGAGGAGTAGATTAGTCATGGTAGCCCTCTAGCAAAGTGGTGGAGACTTCCACATGGCCCCCTCTAGGATGGGGGAGGAAGAGCCCTATACACTTGTCATGAGGTGGGGATCAGGAGGAAAGGTTTGGTTCCAGAGAAATGTGGGCTGACTTGAGTACAGTGGGAGCAAGGAGTTAGGGACCCTCAGGGTCCCCTAAACTAGGGTTGCTCTTTGAATGTTGGCAGAAAGCGGGGGAAAGGTGTGGCAGAGGCTTGCCAGAACCCACTGAATGTGCCTGAGAAATGCAGGGATCCTATGGAAATTAGGAAATAGTGACCCAAGACTCCTTTACCTTGTAACTCTTTGGGGCTGTATGTTATTATTATTATTTTTTGGCCTTGGGCACATTTCCAGCTTTTTCACTCAAGGCTGGAGCTCTACTGCTTGAGGTACAGCTCCATTTTTGGCTTTTTGGTGGTTCATGGAAGATAGGCTCATGGATTCTTCTCTTTGGGTTGGCTTTGAACCTCATTCCTCAGATCTCAGCTTCCTGAGTAGCTAGGATCACTACCAGCATGAACCACTGGCGACCCATAGTTTTGGTTTTCTTATAGGATCTGGTTTGTCTTCCAAGTCAATTCTCTCAGGGGATGAGATTCAGAAAGTTCATTGGCCAAGCTGAGTATTCATTCATGATCTATGTTTATTGAGGCTCATTATGGGAAGAGGATTCAGCCAGGGCAAAATACTGAATAACTGGTAAGAGTAACAAACTGTGCATTCTCCCAGTGGCCTCCCAGGGTCTTTCTCTGTCCTTTCCTTCTTGAAATAGCTGCTACTTTCTTGGGTTGTTTCTAGAAGCCTCTGACTCTCATGTACAGAGCACCTGATAAGTATATTTCATTTTGTATGGGTACTGGGGCTTCAACTCAGGGCCTGGGCACTGTCCTTTTTGCTCAAGGCTAGCCCTCCCCCACTTGAGCCACAGCTCTACTTCTGGCTTTTTTCTGGTTCATTCGAGATAAGAGTCTTACAGACTTTCCTGCTTGGACTGGCTTGAACTGTGAGCCTTAGATCTCAGCCTCCTGAATAGCTAGGATTATAAGCGTGAGCCATCAGTGCTTAGCTTTATTTGTGTTCTCTTCTCTATTTTCCAACTTCACAGCAGTTTCTTCCTTCATTTCCTGTTCAATATGTCCTTCCAGACTTATTATGTATGACTGATTTCCACATTTTGATGTTTCTGAGATCGAATCACTCACTGTAGTCTTAGATTCAAAGGAACCTTCTTGGTGCTGGGGTTATTCCTGACAGGTATACACAGAGAGGCTCCAGCTTCTGGTTCCAAAGAGGAAAGGAAGGACCTTGGGAATTTCTCCTATGTCTTTCTTTTTCTTTTCTTTTCTTTTCTTTTTTTTTGGTTAGTTCTGTGGCTTGAACTCAGGGCCTGGGTGCTGTCTCTGAGATTTTTATTTGCGTAAGGCTAGTGCTCTTGAATCTCTTGAATTACAGTTTTACTTCTGGCTTTTTGGAGGTTCATTGGAAATAAGAATCTCATGGACTCTTCTGTCTAGGCTGGCTAGGAGCCTCAGTCCTCAGCTCTGAGCCTCCAGAGTTCTGGGATTACAGATGTGAGTCACCAGCACTGAGCTATTATATTTAAAAAATGTTCTCCTTTTATTTCTGTAAATTATGTGTCAAATTTAACTTGCTATGTTTATAATTGAAAGTATTTGCTATATTTTTCTTGTTTGCTTCCATCCCTTCCAAAAGTATCTGTTGATTATTACTGACATAAAGTAGCTGGATTTCATTGTTTTTGAAATTAAAGTAAATCTCTGTTTCTTTCCTTTTTAACCTCTATCCTCCCACTTTACCCTTCTCCATTGTCTGCCAATCTGACACTTCAAGGACATCTTTTTTTTTTTTATTGTGAGAATATCTTACAGAGGAGTTACAATTACATGGGCAAGATAATGAGTACATTTCTTTTTTTTCTTTCTTTTTTTTTTTTTTGGGTCCGGTCGTGGGGCCTGAACTCTGGGCCTGGGCGCTGTCCCTCAGCTCTTCAGCTCAAGGCTAGCGCTCTACCACCTGAGCCACAGCGCCACTTCCGGCTTTTTTCTTTTTGCTTATGTGGTGCTGAGGAATCGAACCCAGGGCCTCATGCAGGCCAGGCAAGTGCTTTACCACCGAGTCACCTTCCCAGCCCCTAATGAGTACATTGCTGCCTCCTTTTTGTTTCCCCTTCCTCTCCCTTCCCATACTCCCCCCTCCCCCTCCCCAATTCCCCCCCCCCCACCAAAGTTGTGAAGTTCATTTTCCATTGTTGCAATGGGTCCACCTGTATCCCTATTTAAATGATCTGTTTTTTCCCTTCCCCTCCACAAATTATACCAACATCAAATACAGTGAAAGCCGGGGTTATACCATGGGAGAGGGACATACAAAGCAACATAGAAATCATCTTATAAATATGTTAGAAACAATTGCATGAAAGGAAAAAAAAACACCTAAATACTTATGTTGGGGTTCATTCCCCTAACATCAACTTATCTGACCTTTTCTGCTTGACTCAGACATCAGGAGGTTGAAATCTGAGGATCGCAGTTTGAAGCTAGCCTGGGCAAGAAAGCCCATAAGACTCCTATCTCCAATAAAATATTAGCAATAAAAGCTGGAAGTTTAGCTGTGGCTCAAGTGGTAGAGTGCTAGCCCCTGAGTTCAAGCCCCAAGACTGGTATAAACACTCTTCTCTCTCTCTCTTTCTCTCTCTCTCCCACACACACACTATCCCAATAGATGTGTGAATGCCTATGCATCGATATGTGTGTGCATCTATGAGTGTGTGTGTGTATGTGTCAATGAGTGTGTGCATGCTAATGTAACCAGCTTCTGAGGAGATATTTCCTGCTCTTTTTCTTTGTTTCCTTTTCTTTCTTCTTTCTTTTTCCACTTTTAGATAGGGGAGGAACTCATAGACTATAAGCATTCTTAACTTCAAATATATGCTTAATATTTTATAGAATTAAAAATTAAATATATATTTAATGGAAACATTTAAAGTTTTAAATTTGCTTTTTTATGTAATCAGTTAATTGCTTTTTTTTTTTTTGAGAGAGAGGATCTTGCTGTATTGTCTAGGTTGATCTTAAAATCTTGGACTTAAGCCTTCCTTCTACTTAAGCCTTTTATGTAGCTAGGACTACAAGTATGAGCCACCATATCTAGCTTAAACTTATTATTGTTACTATTTTTTCAGTTTTAAGGCTTGAACTCACAGCCTATGTACTGTCTCTGAGCTATTTTTGCTCAAGACTTGCACTTTGTCTATCAGTTGAGCTACAGCTCTGCTTCAGGCTTTTTGATTGGAATCTCACGGACTTTCCTGCCCAGACTGGCTTCAAATCTCGATCCTCAGATTTCAGCCTTCTGTATAACTAGCATTACAGGTGTGAACCATTGGCATCTGGCTTAAAATTATTTTTCACATGATACATAGAAAGATAAAAATCATATACATGAATGGATTCCCATGTGATGTCTTGATTCATGTATACATTTGTATTATGTTTATCTTAGTATTTGTTCAAGTTATGGGGTTTGAATCCAGGGCTTTGTGTCTATCAACCAAATGGTCTGTCACTAAACTTTTAGATCTCTGTTTAATATTTAAATCAGGTTAAATATATTTATTCTAAACATTATTTTTTAATAGTATGAACATTAAAACCATTTAATGTAAAAACCATTAAAACCAGCTTTTGGAAATACATAAGCCATTATCATTAATCTATAGCCACTGACTGTACTTGTACACCAAGATGCCTTACTCCTAACTAAAACTTCAGTATCCATTACTACTTTACCTCCCTATATATTTCTGTACCCATTTGTACTTTACCTTCCCTGTATATTTCCCATATGTATCCACGAGACAAGATAAAACTTGCCTCCATCCTTGCTTGCCTACATCGATCCAGATGCATGCAATTCCTTTGTTCCTATAATCCCAGGACAGTTGGAGGTCAAAGATAGGCCCATTCAGAATGGTTGGTATTTGGAGAAATGAACTTAGGGTAAGGTATGTGGAGATCCCAAAGGTGGTTGCATTTGACTGGAGCTTCTAATAAAATAAGAAGTACTGCCCTCCTGCTTCTGCTGTTTGTTGCTTTCCATCTAATTGGGGAATTCTTCCATGAGAGAAGAGTTAAAAGACCTGGATTCTTATTAATTGTCTTTTCAGTCATTATATTTAATCACCCTAGTCCTTGCAGCAACTCCCATTAAAGCTTTTACTGCTAGATTATTAATGAGGAAGAGCACATCTGGATGAGTAATTGTGGTTAAGGGAGGTTTAAATACCAGGACTGTAATAAACAGTAGATATGAGAATGAATGATCACATCAAAGTCATTAACTTATGAAATGTTCAGGAACTCTACAATTAAGTCAATGTCTGTGTAGTCACTGGTCATGAATTTATGTGTTATTGTGGTTTATATTGTAGTAGCAAGTAGTTGAAGCAACCCATTCAGTTGAATAAATTATAGCCTGGTTATAACTAAACTATATATTTATTAATATTCATGGTAATAGGGAAGTCATATTTTAAAATAGCAACCTAATACAAGTCTATATGTTTGTAATGAGAATTACTGAGTCTCAGATTTGGAACTCCTCTCCTTTCCCCTTCCCTCCCCTCCCCTCCCCTCCCCTCCCCTCCCTTCTCCTCCCCTCCCCTCTCCTCTCCTCTCCTCTCCTCTCCTCCCCTCCCCTCTCCTCTCCTCTTCGCTCTTCCCCTCCCCTCCCCTGCCCTCTCTTCCCCTCCCCTCCCCTCCCCTCCCCTCTCCTCTCTTCTCCTTTCCTCCCCTCCCCTCCCCTCTTCTCTCCTCCCCTCCCCTCTCCCCTTTCCTCCCTTCCCCTCCCTCCCTCCCTCCCTCCCTCCCTCCCTCCCTTCCTTCCTTCCTTCCTTCCTTCCTTCCTTCCTTCCTTCCTTCCTTCCTTCCTTCCTTCCTTCCTTCCTTCCTTCCTTCCTTCCTTCCTTCCTTCCTTCCTTCCTTCCTTCTTTTTTATTTTTACTGGTCCTGAAGCTTGAGCTCAGGGCCTGGGCACTGTCCCTGAGCTTTTTTGTTCAAGGCTAGTGCTCTACCACTTGAGCTACAGTCCCACTTCTGGCTTTTTTTGGGGGTGAGGGGCTTAACTGGAGATTAGAATCTCTTAGACTTTTCTGCCTGGGCTGCCTTCAAACCTTGATCCTCAGACCTCAGCCTCCTGAATAGCTAGGATTATAGGCCTGAGCCACTGATGCCTGGCTTTTTTTTTTAAAGCAGGCATAGATTTGAATTCGACATCATAATAGGCATGTGGTTTACCTATTTTCAAATAGTCTAATATGTTAAGTTTAGTGTCTGTATAAGTCTGTGTCTTTATAACATTCCTACGCATTCTCCAGGCTATACTATAATTTTCACATTATTATCTCATACTTTGGTTTTAACAGGAACAGTAAAAGTTTTGAAGTTTTTCATTTCAGTTTTTTTCCCCCATTGCTCCAGAATTTGATGATATAAAATGAAAAAAGGTTTCCATAGTTACTAACATTCACCAGATTTTGTTCCAAAGCATGGGCTTTAGAAGACTTTTGAATTAAATCCACATTCTCCACCCAAGCCTAGTGATATAATCCAACAGTTCAAAGACAGGTATGCCATAAACAGCTCAAGTTAAATAATCTAAAAAAATTTTAAACATGGAAATATAATAAAACAAGAATTGATCACTTTATAGTGGAATACTCTATAAACTGTCTCACTGGAAACATGTGGAGAGTTTTTAAAACATCTGAGTTCCATATTTCTAAAGTGTGTAGTTTATTTGAAAGCAGACTCCCTCGTCCACATATGTAAGAAAACAGGTTAATCATTTTTTGCTATTCCAATTTGCGTGTGAAAAATAAGTATTTTTTTAATTAAAAAATAATATTGCCGCTGGGCACTGGTGTGGCTCACACCTGTATACCTAACTATTCAGGAGGCTGAGATCTGAGGATCAAGGTTTGAAGTCAGTCTGGGCAGGAAAGTCTGTGGGACTTATCCCTAACAACCAAAAATCTGGAAGTGGAGCTGTGGCTCAAGTAGTAGAGCTCTAGCCTTGAGTGAAAAAGGTAAGGGAGAGCACATAGGCCCTGAATTCAAGCCCCAATACCAACACACACACACACACACACACACACACCGAAAAACAATTGAGATATATAGCAAATATAGTTACCTCAGCTAAATACTTCATTACAGAGTACTGAAGTTTAATTATTTAAATCTTGAAACTGTCTCAAACAAAGATCATACATTGACAAATTTGAGAAGAAATTATTTAAAATATTTAGGGAGGTAGAGGAAAGTAAAATCCTTATTGATATGTGTACGTATGTATGCATGTGTGCATGCACCAGTGCCAGTACTGGGATTTGAAAACAATTTTGCTGAGGCTGATGCTCTGCTACTTGAGCCTCACCTCCACTTCTGTTTTTCTGCTGGTTAATTGGATTGAGTCTCGTGGACTTTTCTGTTGGCTGGCTTCAAAGACTCTATTTTCAGATCTCAGCCTGCAGAGTAGCTAGGATCACAGATGTGAGCTACCAGTGCCCAACATGGTTACTGATATTTAATAATCATTTTAATTATTATGGAATGTAAGCTTATCAGGGTTAGCGTATTTTCAGGAGTTGAAATGTACCCTTGTTTTTGTGATGTAATGTTAGCACAATCATACTGGACTGAAGTTCTACAGCCTTTCCCTGTGAACTAGTCATCATAAGAAATGCTGGCTGTAGATTATAGGGGCCATTTTTCTGTGTGCTGGTACTTGGACTTGAACTCAGGGTCTCATACTTATACCCACTTGGCTTTCTTGCTCATTGCTTGTCCTTTGCCATTTGAGCCACACCTCCACTCTGGCATTTTGCTGGTAAGTTGGAGATAAGAGTCTTGCAGACTTTTCTGCTTGGGTTGGCTTTGAATTATAATCCTTACGACCTTAGCCTTCTGAGTAGCTAGAATAACAGGTGTATACTGTTTTACAATCAAATAATTCACTTTATTTTCAGGACATTATATGTGCATAAATGATACTTAAAACAGCCTTCAAGGGAAGTAGACCACTTTAATTGGGCCGTGAAAAGGTTAGTTGCATTTTATTTTTTAAGCTGACTACCCTGATTTTGTAGTGGATTTTTCTAAAGTATACAGTAAAAATCTTTGTCTAGGCCCTGAAAAGAAATCCGTATTTTGTTTGTAGATAGCAGATACTTTCCACTAGAGAATTTTGCTCAAGCTTTCTATTTACTTTCTCTCTTTTAGCCTCTCCTTCTGAGAACTAGCTAGTGGGTTTAATTTTTAATTTGGAATTGTATATTAAGGCAGATGAATGGAGAGAGGCAGAACAGGCAAAAACATTCATTACATTCAATGCACGTATTTTCCTTTCCTTCTCATCTCTTCTCCCTCCCTCCTTCCTTCCCTCCCTCCCTCCCTCTCTCTCTCCCTCCCTCCCTTCCTTCTCCTTCCTTCCTTCCTTCCTTCCCCTCTGTGTGTGTGTGTGTGTGTGTGTGTGTGTGTGTGTGTGTGTGTGTGTGTGTGTGTGTGTGTGTGTTGGTACTGGGGGCTTGAATTCAGGGCCTCAAACTCTTGCTTGACTTTTCCACATTTCACTTTACCACTTGAGCCATAGCTTCACTTCCAGATTTTTTTTTTGCTGGTTTATTGGAGTTTTGTGGATTTTCCTGCCCAGGCTGGCTTCAAAGAGTGGGTAGTTCTCAGATCTTGGCCTCATGAGTAGCTAGGATTATAGGCTTGAGCCAGCCAGCAGCTGACATCCTATTTCTTATGTAAGAAAGATTACTGTGGATAGAGAGTGGAGCAAGAAATACAAACCAGTCAAAATCATAGCAGCAATAGGAGAAGGAAGTGTGTAACATTTTAAGATAAAGATGAATTTGTGATGTCTGCCAGACATTACAGAAAAGCTTACTTTTAATCACTTCCCACTGATTCTTTGTAGAACTGAAGCCTTAGCATCACATTCCATTTTGGGGTCTATTTCATTAATGAAAAAATTAAATGTACACAATTTGTTTAGAAAATTTACTAACAGCAAACTAAAAACCAGTCATTTAAAGCCAGGAATAACCTTGAGTCTTTATCATGCTGCAAGGCAACTAAAATACGTGGGTAATGGCTTTCAAACACTTTTTTTGGGCTGTTGGTTCATGGGTTTTCATAGAGATGAAAAGAGAACTAGTCAGGATCAATCCAGTCTCCTCTGTGCAGAAGACAATTCCTTTTCCTTTTCGTCTGAAGGACCTTCTAGATACTCAGCTTCCACTGAGCGCTCTACACCCTGCATCTGCAGAGCTGAGTTCCCTTGCTCACCCCATATAGTTGGGCAGCCCAGCTGTGGTAGAACAAAAAAGAGTTATAATAATAATAATAATTATTATTATTATTTCTGGTTTGTTATTATTATTATTTCTGGTGATGAATGTTCTCTGAGACTGGATGACAGAAACAGAAAAATGTAAAATGAAGGTGAGCTCTTGTAATTGTGCCTGTAATCCTGGATACTGGAGAATTTTGATACACTAGGTTTTGTGTGTGTGTGTGTGTGTGTGTGTGTGTGTGTGTGTGTGTGTGTGTGTGTGTGTGTGTGTGTGTGTGTGTGTGTGTCTGCTCTCCAGTTTCAACACAAAGCAAATATTTGTCCAATGAAATACTTTGTTAAAGCCTAGGAGCCAGACTCCGAACTGGTGGCTCATGCCTATAATCTACCTACTCAGGAGGCTGAGGTCTGAGGATTGTAGTTTGAAGCCAGTCCAGGCAGGAAAGGCTATACTAACATATTTATGATTTTTTTTTTGTTGCTTTGTATGTCCCTCCTCTATGGTATAACCCCTGTATTTGATGTTGGTATAATTTGTGGAGGGGAAGGGGAAAAACATATTGTTTAAATAGGGATACAGGTGGATCCATTGCAACAATGAGATGTACAAGACGGTAGGTTGAAAAACAAACTTTACAACTTTGGCCGGGGGTGGGGGGGGGCAGGGGTGGGGGATGGGAAGGGATGGGAAGGGGAAACAAAGGAGGAGGCAACAATGCTTGATAAGAAATGTACAAGTTGTAATGTCAAAAACGAACTTTACAACTTTGGTGGGGGGGGGGATAGGGTGGGGGGGCGGGGGGAGGCTGGGAAGGGATGTGAAGGGTAAACAAAGGAGGAGGCTGCAATGCTTGATAAGAAATGTACTCATTATCTTGCCCATGTAATTGTAACCCCTCTGTACAGTATGTTCACAAAAAATAGAAATAAAAATTAAAAAAAAATCTCAGGGACATCATCCAGGCTCTTAGTTCAAGAAGTACAATCTACCCAAATAAAATCTATTTAATAAAAAAAAAAAGAAATGTACTCATTACCTTGCCCATGTAATTGTAACTCTTCTGTAGGGCATTTTCACACACACACTCACAAAACTCTCAAAAAAACAAAAATAAAATGTGCCTCAGAGGAGTACAATTTTCAGGCCTATAAAAAAAAAAAAAGAATTCTTATCTCCAATTAACCACTTAAATACCAGAAGTAGAGCTGTGGCTCAAAGTGGTAGAGCACCAGCCTTGAGCAAAAAAAGCTCAGAGACAGTGCATAGACCCTGAGTTCAAGCTCCATGACCAACAAAAACCAACCAAACAAAAAACCCCTGAGAGCCAGACTGGGCATTGGTGGTTCATGCTTATAATCCTAGCTATTCAGGAAACTGAGATCTGAAGCCAGACTTGGTAAGACAAGTCCATAAGATTCTTAATCTCCAACTAAACAGAGAAAGAGCTGGAAGTGGAGCTGTCATTCAAGTGATAGGACACTAATGGTGAGCTATAAAAGTTCAGGGCTAGTGTCCAGGCCTTGAGTTCAAGCCCAAGTACCAGCACAAACAATAACAAAACAAAACAAAACAACCTGGGGGCTAGTGATTGATCAGCACTTTCCCTAATATATACAAGGCCCTGTGTTCCATCAGTATCGCAAAAATAGAAAACTATGCAACAGAAATCTTCTCAGTGCTTCTGATCACTGGTAAGAACACTTAAGACATTGTGTAAACCTGCTGGAGTGATAAAACTGTCTTATTCCTTTGGATTAAATAGTGTTAGAAGCCAGTCTTACATTGGGTGGTTGGCTGATCAGTTTTTCTCCCTTTGTGAAATTCTCCATTTTGTTAAGTTCTCTGCTCTTTTCTTTCCTAGATTTTTGGTACTTTACTGGATATATGGGTCCCATGGACTTTCCTATTCAGGCTGGCTTCAAACCATGATCAGCAGATTTCAGCCTCCTGAGTAGACAGGATTATGGTTGTGAGCCACAGGTCTTCAGCTTAATTCTCTGGTCTTTTGACTCATTCCTCAAGCAGTAGGAGTTAATTGAGTATATCTGATATATACCCATTGTATTACATTACCACAAAAAGAATATTATTATTTTGGTTATGTATGTCCTTTGAGTCTGAATGATGGAAACAGAGAAATGTCAATGCATCTGGGTGACAGTGGCCCATATCTTTAATTCTACCTACTCAAGGAGGCTGAGATCTGAAGATCAAGGTTTAAAGTCAGAAAGAAAGAAAGAAAGGAAGAGATAAAGGAAGAAAGAAAGAAGAAAGAAAAGAAAAGTATAGAAGAGAAAAGAAAAATGTCAAGTGCCTTTGCCTGTATTTGATTACAGATAGCCTTTGGTGTCTGTAAAGGGTTGGTCCAGGGATCTCCTCAAGTATTGAATGTTTTGATGCTTATCTATTTTATATCATTTGGCTTAGTATTTGCCCAGAACCTACATGTGTGTAGGTCCTCTTGTAACCTTTATATCACCTCCACATAATGTACAGTACTTAATAATGAAGTCAATGCTGTAGAAATAGTTATGTCATATTGTTCAGAGCATAATGACAGATAGTAACAGTTATGTATAGATACAACTGTATTTCCAGTATTTTTGCTCTGTCATGGCTGAACCCATGGTAGCACAACCTGTGGATATAGGATAATTTTTTAAAAATTTATGTAAGGTTCTGGGTGGACAAGGACATTAAAAGTCTCTCTCTCTCTCTCTCTCTCTCTCTCTCTCTCTCTCTCTCTCTCTCTCTCTCTCTCTCTCTCTCTCTCTGCCAGTATTGGAGCTTGAACTCAGGCTTTACACTCTCACTTGGCTTTTTTCATTTACGCTAGCTCTCTACCACTCTTGGGCCACATTTCCACTTCTGGCGTTTTGGTGGTTAATTCGAGATAAGAGTGTTATAGACTTTTCTGTGGGGCTTGGTTCAGACTGTGATCCTTAGATCTCAGCCTCCTGAGTACCTAGGATTACAGGCATGAGCTACCACTGTCTAGTTCTTTTGTTTATATTTTAAAAGAAGGTACTGATTTAAAAAGTTTTAACTGAGTAATAATAAAAGCAAAAAAAAAAAAAGCCAATCCATCCCATTGCCTTATATTTCCAGGCACCAGCTTCAATGTACAGGTTCTGCCTGGAGTAAAATCCTAGCTGTGAGAAGTGATATAAATGTTATTCTTTCCTGGTCATTTCTGCCCCTGTGTAATGCAACCACAGGAGCCCCAGGCTGTGAGGTTTACATGGGACCCCACTTTCATCAGCTTAGCTGGAGGGGAAGAAGAAGAAGACAGGGAACCTGTTTTGTGGTAGGGATTTAAGACTAAGCTTAGCTTTCCTCTTATATCTGTATAGTTGAGATTTCCCAAATCATGGCACTCTTTGTTGAAATTCAGGAAAGGAGGAGGGCCAGGATATTTGTCTTTATTGTATTCTGGAAGATTTATTCTATCATGACAGCATGCATGGTGGTTATCTCTGCCTATCCATACACTGTGTGTTGGTGGGTTCAACCAGCCCTGGACAAAAAAAAATCTGTTACACCTGTCTTTAACATATATCAACATTATTCTTGTCTTCATTCTTTAAATAATACAGTGGAACAACTGCTCACACATCATCAGGTATGATAGGTAGTCTAGAAATTATGTAAAGTATACAGAAGGATGTGCCTGGGTTCTAGGCAGATTTGACATCATTTTTACAAAAATAAGGGATTTGAGAATCTACAGGTCTTGTTATCTGTGGGGCAGGGAGGATTGGGGTCTCAGAACCAGTTCCTTGGGTACACTCAAGGATGACTGTCTCTATTAACATGTAGTTGGGGGTTATCTGTCTCAGAATTCTTCCACGATGAGCTGGGTACCTATGGCTCATGCCTGTAATCCTAGCTACTCAGGAGGCTGAGATCTGAAGATCTTTGTTCCAAGCCAGTCAGTGACACTCTTTTCTCTCCAATTAGCCACCAAAAAGCTGAAAGTGGAGCTGTGGCTCAAATGATAGAGTACCAGGTAAAGCTGGCAGGTCCTGAGTTTAAGCCCTAGTACTGGTGCAAAAGAAAGAAAGAAAAGAAAAAAATCACAAATTAGAGTTGCACAGATTTTGCAAAGTGCTTGGAAGTAGTAAAAAATTATGTATGTATGTATGTATGTATGTATGTATGTATGTATGTATGTATGTATGTATATATGTATGTATGTATGTATGCATGTATCTATCTATCTAGCTATCTGTCTATCTGTCTATCTATCTCTCTATCTTTTTAAAAATCAGCCATCAGTCTTATACAGGTTGAACATCCTTAATCTGAAGCTAAGAACTCTGAAGTATCTTTAGTCTCTTGAATTTTTGAGCACCAACCTTATGCCTCAAGTGGAAATTTCCACAAATGAATTTTTTTTTGTATGAAAAATATATCATTCTATCCATATATCTATTCCAAAATCTGGCCATGAGCTCGTGGTGGCCTAGGCCTGTAATCCAAGCCACTCAGAGGCTATCAGAGGATCATGGTTCAAAACCAGCCCAGGTAGAAAAGTCCATGAGACGCTTATCTTCAATTAACCAGAAAAAAAAATGCTGGAAGTGGGATGGTGGCTCAATTGTTGGAAAGTCATCCTTGAGAGAAAAAGCCAAATGAAAGCTCAAAGTCCTGAGCTTGAACCCCATTTCTGATACAAAATAGATGATAGATAATAGACAGACAAATAGATGGATAGACAGATACATAGATATTCCAAAATCTGAAAAAATAAAATCCAAAACACTTCTGCACCCAAACATTCAGGATAAGGAACACTCAACTTTCCCCATGTTATAATAGAATGTAACTGATCTTTTAATACTGAAAGTAACTAAATTTGCAATGCATTAATTTTCCTTTTTTCCCCCTCTTTTAAACAGGAAAAACTAACCCAAGAGTGCGTATTCAGAGAACAGTTTGAAGAAAACTGGTATAACACATACTCCTCAAACCTATATAAACATGCGGACACTGGAAGACGATACTATGTTGCATTAAATAAAGATGGAACTCCAAGAGAAGGGACCAGGACTAAAAGACACCAGAAATTCACACATTTTTTACCTAGACCAGTGGACCCGGACAAAGTACCTGAACTATATAAGGATATTCTAAGCCAAAGTTGACAAAAGACAATTTCTTCACTTGAGCCCTTAAGAAAAAAAAAAAAAAGTAACCACTCTATAAAATGATTTCATGCGGTGGGTTCTCATTGATTAGCTGTGTTATCTCCTGGCTCCACTGTTGCCAAACTTTGTCGCATGCATAATGTATGATGGAAGTTTGAATGGGAACATGCTGATTTTGTTCTGCACTTAAAAGGTGAGTCCTCTCTGAGGGCTGCCTGGGGCCACTTGCTTGATTTATTTGTGAAAGGTGAGAGGGAAAGAGAGAGGCGAATGGGAGAGGGAGAGGATGGGAGAGAGATTGGGAGAGAGTAGCAGGGCAAATCAAAGACCCCAGAGAACAGAGACGACGCCTGATGCATGCTGGGAAATAGACACGCTTTTCCATTTTTGATCAGCTGAACTCCATCGTCCATCAGCACAGCTGCCATACTTCAACTCATCAGGATATTTTGGCTGGTAGCCTGACGTTTAAGGGTACACTGCGTTTTCAGAGGCATGGAGGGTGCAGTCTTACTTATAAAAAACGAAAAACAAAAACACACACAAAAAAACTTTTTCAGTTAATTCTCACTGGTAGCATCCCAGTGAACATAAAAGCAAAGACCTCTTAGTTTAAAAAAAAATAAAAAATAAAAAGAAGAAAAAAAAAGGAAGAAAAAAAAGGAAGAAAAAAAGAGGAAAAAAAGAAAAAAGTTAAATTTATTTATAGAAATTCCAAAGGTGACATTTTATTTATTTTATATATTTATTTATTATATAGAGTTTATTTTTAATGAAATATGTACAGGCCAGATAGGCATTTTGGAAGCTTTAGGCTGTGTAAGCATTAAATGTTTAAGTCTGCTATGAACCTGTGGTAAATTCATGCAAGTAGGTATCACGGTGCATGGATATGAGAAATTTCTAATGACCCTAATGTACTAAAGGCGACAATCTATTTTGTGCCCATATTATTGTAAACTTATGCACTTGCTCATGACACTGAGTCTTCACTCTTCAGACTGCTTGTTTCATAGCTTATCCCAGAGGATTAAAGATAAAACTGGGTCTCAACCTTTTATTCTGTGTCTGTAATTTTCCTCTCTCTTAAGTGATTTGTATTACTGTAGTTTCACGGTTGGAAAATATGAGGGATGGTATATGTCTTATTTGTCTCAATCTATCACAGAATATACCAAAGCTGAACAATAACTTTGCTTCTTATTTAACCCATGTCCAGAACAATGAGACTGACATCAAACATCCTGCTGATTTAGAATCCTCAAAAAGAAGGAAAAAAACAAAAGCTTCCATAGCACTGACTTTTTATTATTTTTTTAAGAGACAAGATTTGG
Organism: Dipodomys merriami; assembly: GCF_024711535.1. Lineage (NCBI taxonomy): Eukaryota > Metazoa > Chordata > Mammalia > Rodentia > Heteromyidae > Dipodomys > Dipodomys merriami. The sequence goes on along the minus strand of NW_027206179.1, from coordinate 70,285,641 downwards.
ATTAACAGGAGCATTCTTGTAAACTTTTTATTTGTGCACTTAGTCATCAGATTTGAAATCATACAAGTATCATAGGAGATCATTGTAACATCTTTTATAGAGAATTGCTTCAGGGTGACCTGTCATAATTATGTGGTAATGACACCCTTTAAGTTAAATTTTCAACATGAAACCAATAAACCTTTATCAATAATGACTTTGAGGGGCCAAACATTGTAATCATTGACTGTGTTTTGTTTTGTAAAATAGTCTTCAAAACTGCTCAACTTTTTTTGAAGAGGGAAACTTACTACTATCTAGGATATCTTTTACAAGCTTTTATAACATATTATGCTGAAAAGCATAAGAATACATACTCCTTTGGTAGCAATAATTTTGGAACTTGCCCTTGGGTGAGGGAGACTATTTCTTACTATCTACTAATGTGAAAAGAGCCAAAATTCTTAAAGCAATATTTAAGGGGGGTGGGGGGAGGGAAGCAATTTATATAACAAATTCTTCATCCATACATCACACTTTCTAGCCAATGGCATTAGAATATTAAAAAATGACAGTTAAAATTATGTTGGGCTTTATGTAACTAATTAAAAAATTCAATGTTCTAGTTTTGTTTTGCTCAGATGCACATTCTCTATGAAAAATAAACATGTCAGTAGCAAGTTTAAAGCTTTTGAGGAATGAGAGATACATAACTTACATTGTGAGCAGACACACATAGCTTCTATATTTCACATAGGAGTGCGTGGTAATACTCTCCTACTGTTGTGTGTTGAAGAAAAAAAGGAAATAATATTTGGAATTGAAAATTACAGAAGCACTGTAAAATGGTGGTTTATGATAGAATATTGAAAAGTCCTTTTCATTTTATTTTCTTGGGATTTTTTCCCCTTTCAGTTTTCTAAACAGAAACCCACTTAATTCTAAGTAGTATTCTTATTTATTATCTATTTGCTGCTGCTAAAATATGCACATATTCAGGCTTTCATTTTTTTTCAAATGACATTTAATTTTTGTTTTCTGGCTAAAAAAAAAGATTAAATCTTTGACCACAAGGGGAGAAGAAACAAGTTTCTAGGATGTCATAGGACTAATACTTATCACTGAAGAAATTGATTTTGGAAGACAGCCAAAAGTAATCTTAAAGTAACATGAGACTCCAGATAATTAGCCTTAAAGAATGAGAGAATTGTGAAAAACAAAACAAAAACTCCCTCAAATCTCCATGCATTCCTAAAAAAATGCTACTTTAATGTCTACTTTTGGAGTTATTTTGTTTTTGGTAATTTTATTTCTTAAAGGAAAGCAAAATGTTATATGCTTTTGGCAAACGGATACAATAAACTGTAATGGTCTGTAAATAAATAAACATTGACTTATGCAATTGATGTAAATAGGTGTTCTGGGAGAAGAAGATGGCTCAGGGTTTCTGTGTGTGCATGGTCTTGTTGAGCAGTAGTTACCCCCAGCTCTGGGTGTGCATCCGGTTCTTGTCATAAGAGACCCCCAAGCTCGTTGGATGGCAGCCCAGAGCCCCCCTGTGGAATGGGTGGTTCCATTTTCACAAACAGATGCTCACATAGCCAAACCACCCTCTTGTTGGTGCCAACTCTGACACCTTGGTCAAAGACTTAACCCTGCATGGATGGAAAGGAACCACCTCCCCATCTGTCATGCAAACGTCCCCTAGCAGTGTTGAAGGACATGCCAGGTCAGCATTTGGGGAACTGACCTGCCAGGTCCTGTTTTGTAGATAAAGGAATGGTGATTTCATTCTATTTCATCTCGTTAACACGATGACAATGACCTTGTGTTATTTACTTGATAAACTGTAATTGTATGTAAATACATACAGGATAATGTAATTTGTGTAAATACATAATTACAGACTTTTGGAAAACTGGCATTTTTTTTTTCACTTGATGTCCATCTTGGAGCGGTTGCAGATTCTGTGCCTACATAACCAAACAGGATTTAAAAAACACACACCCCTTGTTCTTACAGCTGTGTGTGTTTGTGGATGGGTGGGTGGGGGGGAGGTTGGAGGGGAGGAGCAAATGTAGGCAGATGTCTTTTCTGTAAAGAAAATGAAGAAGCAAGTGATTTTCTGGGATGAAAATTTATGGACTCGAAGCAAGCAAATCACACTGTATTTTTTTTTTTTTTTTTGCGCATTTACTCAAATGGGCGAATGAACAAAGGCATAGTGTTCGAGGTCAAATTCTATTTAGTGCATCACTTGACATTGAAATGTGCCAAATATAGCTGCACTGTTCGTGGCCACTTGCACGAAAGAGCTGTGGAGGGTGGGAGGAGGAGGGGCAATATGCCAGATGGAGTCAAAAAATGAATTAGCCATCAGGCCCCTCCCACGTGGCTGTGTATGTGTGGTCCATGTACTCCTAGAATACTCTCATGCATCTGGAGATATTTCCATTTTTAAACTGATATTTTATTCTTACAGATAGAATAGGGGAGAAATTGTAACAACAAATAGCCTCTATTTCTTTCAATACCCAGCCTAAAATTCAAGAATCCGAGATTGTAGAATGGATCATGGGTACAGAAAGATTGGCTGGAAAATATATGAATGGAAGCTTGAAAGGTTATTTTTCTCCCCATATTGGATAATAGGAATTCATTTTATACTACTGTTATTATTAATGCATAGCCATAAAATTTATAGTGAAGGATGGATTTCCTCTATTTTTGAAAGCAATGCTGTTTCAAAATAGACAAATTTTCTTTTTGCTAGTACTGGGGCTTGAACTCAGGGCAACACACTCTTGTTCACATTTTTGTTCATGACTGGTGCTTTGCCACTTGAACCATGTCTTTAGTCCAGCATTTTGCTGATTAATTGACTATGGGAGTCTTGTAGACTTTTCTGCCTGGACTGGATTTGAACTGTCACCCTCTACATCTCAACCTCCTGAATAGCTATGATTACAGACATGAGCCACCAGCACCTGGCAGAAGACAAGTGTTCTTAATATGCTTTCCCCTTCTTCCGTAATCTCCAGCAGCTGCAGACATCAGATTGCTGGACAGACAGCTGGATCTTAGGTCAGACAATTTTTGTGAGGTTTCTTTGTTAGTTTGATTATTCTTAAGAAAATTCTGACTTCACATTTTTATTGGACTCCAACTATACCTCAGCTTATCCTGAGCAAAACATTTTTAAATTAAAAAATTAATTTGGGGTTGGTTGTGGGGCTTGAATTGGGGGGCTTGGGTGTTGTCCCTGAGCTCTTTTTGCTCAAGGCTAGTGCTCTACCACTTTGAGCCACAGCACCACTTCTGGTTTTCTGGTGGTTCATTAGAGATAAAAATCTCATGGATTTTCCCGCCTGGGCTGGCTTTGAACCATGATCCTCAGATTTTGGCTTCCTGAGTAGCTAGGAATACAGGTGTGAGTCACCAATGCCCGGCTAACTTTTAATTTTAAATAAAAAAATTCTTCATTTTTTTTCTCCTCTTGGTGGGTCATCTCTATAATCCTAGTTGCTCAAGAGGTTGAGATGTGAGTATTGTAATTCAAAGCCAGCCCTGGCAGGAAAGTCTGTGTGATTCTTATTCCAGGTAGTGAAAAACCAGAAGTGAGCTGTGTCTCAAGTGATAGTGTGCTGGCCTTGAGCAAAAAAGCTCAGGGACAGCACTGAGTTCAAGCCCCAGAACACTCTCTCTCTCTCTCTCTCTCTCTCTCATACACACACACACACACACACACAAATTCATAGGTCCACCAGATATCTGAGAAGCCCTTGAAAAGGTGTACATGGACCTGAGCTTTGCTTTTCTTCCCTATCCTTTTTAGAAGGTTGATTTCCACCGTGTGTGTGTGTGTGTGTGTGTGTGTGTGTGTGTGTGTGTGTGTGTGTGTGTGTGTGTGTTTATCCAGAACAGTTTGACACCAGGCGAAGAGCTAAAGAGTTAGATGAAGTTATATGTTGAGACCATCCATAGCGAAACCCCTCCTCACAGGGGAAGGGCAAGCCTTGTTACTAACACTCATGGCCCAGCTTGGAGACTCCCTGGTTCCCCCCCCCCCCCAGCATCCTCCCCCCTGTCCCCTTTTTGGTGCTGATCTTGGGGTTTGAACTCGGGACTTTGGTGCTGTCCCTGAGCTTTTGTGCTAGGCTAGCACTCTACCACTTGAGCCATAGCTCCACTTCCAGCTTTTTTGAGTAGTTAATTGAAGATCATTGTCACATAGACTTTCCTATCCAGGCTGGCTTCAAATGATGATCCTCAGATCTCAGACTCCTGGATAGCTAGGATTATTGGCATGATCCACTGAAGCCTGGCCAAGAAACTCATTTTTAAAAGCTCCCATGCAGGAAAATGTTGGGGTGTTGCAGAATGTTCTGTAAAGCTACATCTGGCTGACTTCTAGTATATGCATATGCTTACTACCACGGGTGGATGACAGCTTTGTGAGATTTCTTCTTATTAATAGAAAGAGGACTTCTAGTCTGTGAGGATAGTAGAATTACAGCTGCTCTTTCAATACTTCAAACTCTATGACTGACTACACAGTTTCTCCATTCTTCACTTCCTATTTCTCTTTATTTTTATTATTATTTTGGGTTCAAGCACTGGCTTGGTTTCACACACTCACTTGGGTGTTTTGGCTCACAGCTGACCCTCTACTACTTGATCCATGCCTCCAGCCCAGGTTTTTTCTATCTGGCTTAAAAATTATTATGTAGCTGTATGAAGAGATAATAATTCCGTAAGTCAGCTTATGAGCACAATGCTTCTTGATTAGTGCTACCTCTTCCATTGTTCTCCATTCCCCCCCAACCCTGCTCATCCCTAAACTCAAGTTACATAGTTCAATTTTTACGTAATGTACGTTCAATATAATGACAGCATTTGCCTGCCCTCCCTCCCTCCATTCATGCATCCTCCCTTTGTCCTCTCTCCTAAAATCATGTTCCCAGTTCCTGTCCATTCATTCAGAGGAGTACATCTTTACACTCTAGCCCAGGTTTTTTGCTGGTTATCTTAAAGATAGAGCTTCATGGATTTTTCTTCCCAGGCTGGTTTTGAACTGCTATCCTATGGATCTCAGCTCTCTGAGTAGCTAGGGTTATAAGTATGAGCCACAAGTCTTCTGATACTATTTCTCTTACCTTTACTCCCTTCTCTCCTTTCTCCAATCCATTATATGGAGTTGCTATCAGTGATAAGAAGACCACTTCATCACTGGTTGTATGCAACTTAGAGTTTCCACACATGGGTACCATTTTTTTGTGTGTGATTAATCCTGAGATAAGGAATGTTCTGGGCTGAGGAATGTGAGAGGTACACAACTCATACTTAGAACCTGGGGTTGTAAGGTCAAAGGTAAAATGCAGTGGATGAGCAGGCATTACAGAAAAAGCCACCTACGATTCTATGGTGTTCTATTTAGAGTCATATCATTTCCTGATTTTTTGCTATGCTTGAGCTGAAGAATATCAAAAGTGTGGGCTGATTGGCCAGCTCCAGTCTCATGGGTTTTCCTGGGCTTTGTAGAGATGATAATTACAGAGTTTTTGAGTCAGACTAGCTCTGCTGCTCTGGACTTACCTGTGTCCTTAGTGAGAACAATTGTTCTATGCATAGGAAGCTGATTCTTTTTGAGCTTTAGTTAATAGCACTCACTTAAAAATGTCCCTTTACATTTCTTTCATGTCACAAAATCCACATCATAATAACAATGAAAACATAGGAAAATAGAAGAGGTAAAAATAAAATCTGTAAATGAATATGTATCAAGTAACTGCTATATGACATTAATCAGAGAGGGGGGCATGGTAATGAAAACAATAATGAAAAGGTTAACATCTTTATATTGACACTCGAGTATCAAGCTAAATTATACCTCCATGATTAGATTGACATATGGTACTTGCTGAAGATGCTGGTACTCTGGGATGACCACATGGAAGAGTACCTACAACAGTATTGGTGATTTTCTATCAGCTTCACTTTCTTTCAACAATGTATTTATATTAATCTACAAGATTTCAGGCTCTGTGTCAGTAGTTTATTCCTATAATCCTAGCTACTCAGGAGGCTAAGATCTGAGGATCACAGTTTGAAACCAACCCAGGTAGGAAAGTCCATGAGACTCTTACCTCCAATTAACCCCCCAAAAATCAGAGGTTAGAGGTATGGCTCAAGTGGTAGAGGTCTAGCCTTGAGTGAAAATGGCAAGCAAAAGCAGGAAACTCCAGAGTTAAGCCACAGTAAAAGCACATGTGCATACATGCATGCATACACACACACACACACACACACACACACACACACACACACACACACAATTGGCTCAGGAAATGAGAACTAATTGAACTGGAGTAATATTTAAAGAAGGACATATTAGCAAGAAAATAAACTTGCCCATGTTTCATGGCTGAGTGTGGTTGGGCAATGCTTGTGGCCTGAACATTTCCATGATGACTCCATGCATTAGCTGAGCACCCCAAGTGCCATCTAGAAATGGCAGCTGCTTATGACTGACTCTGGTAATTGGTTACAAAGTTAGAAATCAGGCCATTTGTTCTGATTCAAAGAAACAGCTTCACATTTTGTGGTGACTCTAGTATGTCTATATAAATATTTCCTGTCCCTTCCTGGTGTATTTCCCATGTAAGCAGAAAATTCTACTATTCTCATCTGAGCTTGCACTTTGTTTCAGATATAAAATGCGTATTCCTACTGAGACAGATTTTTGAAGGTAGGAGAGCTGTATTTACAATGGTTCCTGATGGAGTACGTGAATTAACCTGATCCCCCTCAAAAAACCCCTTCTAATATATAATCCACACCCAGGATTCCCAAACCACTCTGGTCTATATTCCATGTCCTTTTCTTTTTCTTTTTTCTTTTTGTCTGTTGTGGGACTTGAACTCTAGGCAGCACTCTACCACTTGAGCCACAGCACCACTTTTGGCTTTTTCTGTTTATGTGGTGCTGTGGAATCGAACCCAGGGCCTCATGCATGCGAGGCAAGCGCTCTACCACTGAGCCACCTTCCCAGCCACCATGTGCTTTCTTTTTCTTTCTCATTTTTTCCCTCTTCTTTATCTCCCTCCCTTCCTTTCCTTCTTTCTTTCGAACTTACTGACGTATGTATTTTGCATTCCATTCCTGTATTTTAGTCCTTAGAGTTCAAATGCATCATTACTTTTTTTTTTCTTTTTTTGTTGGTCATGGAGCTTGAACTCTGGGCTTGGACACTGTCCCTCAGCTCAAGACGAGTGCTCTACCACTTGACCCACAGCACCACTTCCGGTTTTCTGGTGGTTAATTGGAGATAAGAATCTCATCAACTTTCCTGCCTGGGCTGGCTTTGAACTGCAATCCTCAGATCACAGCCTCCTAAGTAGCTAGGATTACAGGCGTGAGCCACTAGCACCCAGCTTGCCCCATTACTTTGAAATGGACAAATTGCATTTCAAATGAGTTGCTTGTAGCCACCTGATTGCTTGTGCCTGTAATCCTGGCTACTTAGGGAGTTGAGATCTGAGGATCACAATTCAGAACCAAGCCAGACAGGAAAATCTAAAAGACTCATATCTCTAATAGACTAGCAAAATTCTGGAAGTGGAAGCATGGTTCAAGTGGTAAAGTGCTAGTTGTGAGCAAACAGCCATGTAAGAACAGGAGGCCCTGAGTTCAAGTACCAGTACTGGCACAAGAAAGAAAAAAGAATAGAATTGTTTTGATTCTTGATAAGCTGGTTTCAAATTATATGAGAGTGTGTGTGTGTGTGTGTGTGTGTGTGTGTGTGTGTGTGTGTGTGTGTGTGTGTGTGTATGTGTGTTGGTCCTGGTCTTGAACTACTCAGGGATTGAGCTCTGTGCCTGAGCTTCTTTGTTCAATACCAGTGCTCTACTACTTGAGACATGGCTCAACTTTTGACCTTTTGTTGGTTAACCAGAGATCTCACAAACTTTTTTGCCTGAGTTGGTTTGGAATTGTGATCCTCAGATCTTAGCCTCTTGAGTAGCTAGGATTCCAGAAGAGAGCCACTGGTGCCCAGCTTTAATTTTAGTTTTTCCAAATATCAGAATGCAGGGTAAACAAGAATTAACAATACAATACCAATAACTATTTTCTTGAAGTTTGACTAATAGAACTTACTTTCTGCAGTCATGGCTTACATATGATGCTTCAAGAAATGCCTTTAAAAATGGCCAGAACTGGAGCTTTATTTCTAGTTGTTTTCAACAGATCTAGAAGACTCGGTACAGCTTAGACCCTGACTAAAATTGATGTGAGGGCAGATTTTTATTGACATTCATTATTCAGCAAGAAATTATTAATATATGATATGTTCCAGGGCTATGAAAGTAGAAACAATGGTGCATTTTTCATATAAAATATAAATGTAACTATATTCACCCATTTGGCTTTTTTCTCCTTTGAAAGTATCATGAACTAACTGTCATGAGTTTATTTTTTGCTTCCTTTATGAAAAACACCACTTGCTCCTGGGAAAGGGCCTAGGGTGTGGTTTAAAGTTGAGAACCATCTTGCTAAAATATGTACTCTTAATGATGGGCTCAGGCCATTTGGAAATCTTCCTTTGGTTCATTCAGTGGGGTGATTAACATTGTTCCCAAAGGAATGTGTTCTTGGTTGGATTTGAATGGAAAATTGTCTCTGAAAAATAAAAAAGAGATACATAAAATCAACATGGAGTAGTTTGCCTTTTTAGTGTACTTTATATGTGGTAATTCTGTTTCTAGTTCAGAGCAATAGTTAAGTTTCCAAATTCTGATGTGACTGTTTTTATCTCAGAAACATGTGATAGCTTGTCATGATGCTATCTTATTTGGAGGCCACACCTAAGGGTCCTGAGTACACCCATAGGACTATATTAGGGAGCATGTCACAAATGTGCAAACAATTTATAAAGACATTTGGTTTGTTACTGCTCTCTAAAAAGGCATTCTGTACTGACCAGCACATCAGTAATAAGGAAATTGTCTGGGGACAGGGATAGAATTGCTATTCAAGAGTAGTATCTGTTTTTACCAGCCAGGCTAAAAAAACCTCAAGACTCCACAGCCCTGGGTACAGTACTGAGGATCTTGCCTCTGTGGTAGGAATGATTAACCCCAGATTCAACCCTGTGCCAGTCTTGGCCGAGGTACTTTAAAATCAACACTAGAAAGGATCAAACTACTTTCAAGTTACTTAACTTTGTCCAAGAACAAAGTTCTATAATACTTAGGTGAATAAAACAATATTCAGCACCTGGGAATTATACAGAAATACACAATGTCTGGCATCCAATAAAAAAATCACTAAACACACCAAGAGACAGAAAAATCCAACCTGTAATGAGGATAAAACAAAAAAAACAATTCAATCAATGCAACTTGATCCACAAAAATAAAAATGTTAGAATGAGCAGAAAGCACATGAAAGCAGCTATAAGTATATTCTACATTTTCCAAAAGTTAACGATATGAAAGCTTATAAGAAAGGTTATAAGAAAAGATTCAAATTAGACTTTCAAACACAAAACTAAAATCTGTGAAGCAAAAATACTCTAAAAAGGAATTAATGGCAATTTACATGGTGTCAATGAGAAAAAAAAGAGTGTTCTCAAAACTAGAGCAACAGGGACTAGAGTGAAAGACACAAACATTTAAAATGTGAACACAGTACCAGCAAGCCATAGTCCAACTTCAAGCAGCTTAATATATGTAATTGGAGTTCCCCTAACGGAAGACAGACAGAGCAGAGAAAAATTAGTTTCAATAAAATACTCATCAAAAAATTTCTAGCTAGGCATGGCAGTGCACATTTGTAAGTTCAGTCCTTGCTAGTCTGAGGTAGAAGGATCCTGGGGACCAGAACCACTGGGGCTAAGGGTGAGATACTCTCTCAAAAAAACTTGCTAAATTTGTCTAACATTGTAAACATACGATCTAAAGTACTCATTGGACTTCAAATGTTAGAAACATAAAAAAAATCACAAAAAAATTCAATTTTTAACAACTAGTTGAAGAGAAAAGCAACCACTTAAAAATATATGCTATACACCAAGAAAAAAAGGATGACAGCAGATTTTGGATAGATACAATGAAAGAAAGAAAGCCATAGAGTAACATCTTTAAGGTTCTGAAAGGACCAACCTGTCAAATTAGTGTTCCAGACATATCAGAACGACATCTCAAAAGCAAAAGGAAAGCCATTTTCTGATAAATCCAAAGCTGAATTCATCATCAGCTGATTCAAACTGCAAGAAAGATTAAAACTACAATTGATAACGAATAACTAGAAAGATATTTAAACCTTAAAATATCATTCAAGCAGGAGAAAGAAGATATCATATGGAAATACGGATCTGTATATTAGCAAGGGGCTAACATTTAAAAAGTTAACTCTACTAAGTGTTGACAAGGATCAGGAGGAGCGGAAACTCTCATACGCAGCTGGTGAGAATGTAAACTTGTTCCACTTCTTTGGAAAACATTTTGACAGTTTCTCAAACTACCAACAGATTCAGCCATTACACCCTTACACACGTACCCTCATAAAATTAAAAACATATGTTCATACAAAGACATATGACTTTATTTATAAAAATCCAAAGGCTTTGTAAAACCCTGTGCATACGACAAGCATGTGCAGACTGTGTCACACTGCCCAGAAAGAGTGAAGTTACAGAATGGAGAAATCTCTGCAAAAAAAAAAAAAAAGATTAAATGTGATTTTAGAAAACTGAGGTAATTGTAGAGTCCTGGAGAGATCAGATGAACAGGGTAGGTCCAGTGAAAAGGATCAGCCAGGGAGTAGGGACTTTTATGAGTAACAAATAGGTTAATGATCTTGACTTCCTTGGCATGTTAGGGTTATCAAGTTATCCAATTGTATGTAGTTAATTGGATGCCAGTTATACTATGGCAAAGTACAAATAGGACATAAAATGATCACAGGCATAGTGACGACCTTCCAGCATTGTGGGTGTGTCATTGTGGGTGACACATCCATGTGATTTTTCGTACCACAAATATATCATCTTACGTTACTAAATATTTTCCAAATAGTAGGCCAAAAGAGGACTCAAAAGAAGGGAGAGAATATGAAGGTATCTACCTCTCATCACCATTTCTTGCTATGGACTGAAGTGATTTGCCCGCAAGAGGCAGATGAATCTGGAAGCTGGGGGACTGTCTTCATCCAGATTCATTCAAATCTAAAATCACTGAAAAAGCCATCTCCTTCATAGGAGAGAGTGGTTTGACTCCTAATAGGTAATAAAGGAGTGTGGGAACAAAACAAACCTGAGAAAATCAAGTTGTCTGTGTAATATCAAATAAGTTTTTTTTTTTTTTTTTAAAAATGCACTTTGTAATCATTAGCTCTGTATTTTTAGTTTAGCATCACAGTTAAGTTTTAGAATTCCTGGCTGGCTGTTTTTATCTCAGAAACACGTGTCTGACAGGAGGCTAAATTCAGAACCACACCCTTTGGTTCTCAGCATGCTCAAGAAACTATATTAAGGGCCATGTGACAAATGGATGAACAAAATTTAAACTGATGATTAGTTACTGATTTCTATTAGACTTGGGGCATGGGAAGCAAATGGAAGAATTTAGGCCTTTTGGTGGTGCTTCTGAGCCATGAGAGGAGACAATTAACAGTGACTTAATTAACTATTTTCAGAATAAGAAAATTTATGTTTAAAGTAGGACCCAAATCTGGGGCTGGTGGTTTTTTGCCTGTAATCCTAGCTACTCAGAAGGGTGAGATCTGAGGATCACTGTTTGAGGCCAGGACGGGATGGAAAGACTGTGAGATTCATGTCTAATTAACCACCAAAAACCAGAAGTAGAAGTGTGGGTCCTGTGATAGAATGGTAGTCTTTAGAAAATAAAAAAGCTAAGGGACAGTGCCCAGGCCTGAGTTCAAGCCCAAGTAGTGGCACAAAATTAAAAAAAAAAGATAGGATACAGTAATCAAAATGTTGAAGCTATAGATTAATGATCTGAAAGCAAGTTTTGTATAAAAAGGGAGGTTTTGATCAAAATCTCCTTCTTGATTTCTGAATCTGGTCGTGAACAGTTTCTATTTGGAAAGCAGTAGAAATGTCAGTTACAAGTTGTGCATAGAGGGATTAGGCTCTCTTGGAATGAACCATGAACAGGGGTGGCCTTGTTCACAGTGCACTACACTCATAGACTGACATGTTGCATTGAAGCCCTGTGTGCAGCTACTTAAAAATAACAAAAAATTATTATAAAAATTAAAAAAAGATAAATGAAATTAAAAAAAACTAGGCCATCTTGTGCCTTGTGGTACATCGTATTGTATCCTATGTTAAATGGAACCTACTGGACTAAATTGCATGTTCCAGCTGTGCTTCTGAGAAAGGAGAATTGAGCCCAGTAAAAATTTTAATTATCTGCACAGGTGCTGACTCAGATTTGGGCAATATAAAGCATATGGGATGCCGAGTGACAAAGATCAATGCAGCACCAATATTTTAATAACAGTGGAAGGCGCAGTAGGTTATTCTAGGTTTGTGAAGCTCCCCATCTCTATCTAAGGATTAAACCCAGTATTTAAGAACATAGTGTAATCAGTTCACCTAAACTTAAATCTCATCTCGACTGTTTATTCTAACGTTGTGAATTAAGATAAAATGACTTTCCTCATTGTGCCTTATTTTGGCTCTCTAGCTCCGCGTCTGTAGGGGCTGTTGCCAAGATTTAGTAAGTGAAGATTTATGAACAGTGCCTTGAAGCCCTCATCAACTCTCTGTTATCCTCACACACCTCACATTTGAATCCTTAAAAATAACAGGAAGATCTGTGTGCATGCCTGCTCTATAGACAACAGATGACCTAGTGTATGCCATGTCTGCCTGAACCCCACGTTCCTGACTTTGCCTTAGCCAATCGAGCTCTATATAGTATTGCAACACTGGGGGTCCTCCCCTGTGACATTTTCCCTGAACCAGAATGGATTTCTGTGCTAGGTGCCTATGGCAAGTGAGAGGTGGTGTCCAGAATGCAAAGTGGTGGAGGGGTGCAGCCTCAGTCACCATCACCCAACCCAGAAGGGTCATGCCTGACCTTCTTCCTCCTCCTTTGCTGAATTGGACACAGGTACAAGTGAAGAGGTGAAGTGAGCCAGGCTCTGGTGGCTCACATCTATAGTCTTACTCTGGAGGCTGAGGTCAGAGGATCACAGTTCAAAGCCAGCTTGGGCACAGATGTCCCTGGAAGACTCTCATCTCTAGAAGTGAAGTGATCTGATTTGGTTTGACCCTTACAGCTTGACTGCACCATTCACTTCTCTAGCTTCCTAATTCCCTTTCAAACCCTCAGCAGAGGGAATCTCTGGTCAAGAGATCTCAAAGAAGCATCTTTCTGGACTAGACCACTTGTTGGACTCCACTGAGGAAGACCAGGGTCTGCAATGAGGACATCTCTGCTCAGCTAGTGGGCAGCACACCACCATGCTCACAGGATGTGGAAACTCAGCTTTGCAGCTAAGCCCAGTGTTCCGGGGACTGGTGGGCTAATATCAGGAGATATGAGGGAAATCTTAGAACCTGATGTATCTCCATGGAGTAGAGCCTCCAATTCACCTACCCCTGGCTGTTTCAGAGAGAAATAAAAATCAACCAAGTGTCAGTGGCTCATGCCTATAATGTTAGCTACTCAGGAAACAGTGATTTGAGGATCTTGGTTCAAAGCCAAACAGAATAGGCAAGTTTGTAAGACTCTTATCTCCAATTAACCACCAAGAAAAAAAAAGCCAGAAATGGAGCTGTGGCTTAAATGGTAGAGCACTAGCCTTGAGCAGCACAAAAGCCCAGGAACAGTGCCCATGTCCTGAGTTCAAGACCCAGTACTGGTGTGTGTTCCCAAGTGTGTTCCCCCCCCCCCCAGCAGGAAAACAACCAAAAGAAAACTTCCCACACACTCTGATACTATAGTATTGGCTCTCTTTGTTCCATTGTAACTCTCTGTCTCTCTGTTTTTCTAATTTGGAGGTACTAGAGTTTGAAGTCAGGGTTTCCGATTTGCTGGGAAGGCATTCCACCACTTGAGCCACTCCTGCAGCCTCTTTTTGCCTTTGTGTGTTGTCTGTATGTGTGCATATTGTGCATGCCAGTACTGGGGCTTGAGTTCAGGGCCTAATGCTCTCCCCTAGCTTTCTTTCTTTCTTTCTTTCTTTCTTTCTTTCTTTCTTTCTTTCTTTCTTTCTTTCTTTCTTTCTTTCTTTCTTTCTTCCTTTCTTCCTTTCTTCCTTCCTTTTTTCTTTCTTTCTTTTCTTTCTCTCTCCTTCCCTTCCTCCCTCCTTTTCTCCCTCCCTTCCTCCCTCCCTTCCTTCCTCCCTCCCTCCCTCCCTTCTTTCCGTCCTTCCTTCCCTGGCTCCTTCCCTCCCTCCTTCCCTCCCTCCTTCCTTCCTTCCTTCCTTCCCTCCTTCCTTCCTTCCTTTCTTCCTCTTTCTCTCTCTCCCTCCCTCCCTCCCTCCCTTCCCTTCATCCCTCCCTTCCTTCCTTCCCTTCATCCCTCCCTGCCTCCCTCCCTCCCTCCCTCCCTCCCTCCCTCCCTCCTTTCTTTCCTTCCTTCCTCCTTTCTTCCTTCCTTCCTTCCTTCCTTCCTTTCTTTCTTTCTTTCTTTCTTTCTTTCTTTCTTTCTTTCTTTCTTTCTTTCTTTCTTTCTTTCTTCTTTCTTTCTTTTCTTTCTCCTTCCCTTCCTCCCTCCCTCCCTCCCTTCCTTCCTTCTTTCCTTCCTTCTTCCTTCCTTCCTTCCCTCCTTCCTTCCTTTTCTTCCCTCCCTTCCTTCTTTCCTCCCCCTCCCTTTTTTCTTTCCTTCTTTGGCTTACAGAGGACTTTGGGATTGCCTCTTCTCTTTGCCTTCTTCTTATACTTGTAGATGGATCTCATCTATGAAATTTTAATTTTCTCCTTTGCACTGGCAAGAATCTCCTGTGAGCTAATATGTGACCTGTAATCGTTGCTGGCATTTGTATTGTTTTCCCAACTCAGTACACTCAGAGCTGATTGATTACCTGAACCTGCTCCCCCTCCTAGGATCCCTGCCTTCACCACAGCATCTGCTACGTACTTGAGAGTCAACAAGAGAAAACTTACACCTCCTTGTCTTTCCCTGCCCCTCCTATTCTGCATATTATGGTCACCAAGTCTTGTTGAGTCATAACCAAATTATTTTAAACAGTTTTTTCTTAGCCAAGCACTGGTGGCTCATGCCTGTAATCCTAGCTACTCAAGAGGCTGAGATCTGAGGATTATGGTTTGAAACCAGCCCAGGAATAACATCTGTGGGACTTTTATCTCCAATTAAAAACTCCAAAGAAAGGGTCTGGGAAGGTGGCTCAGTGGTAGAGAACTTGCCTTGCATGCATGAGGCCCTGGGTTCGATTCCTCAGCACCATATAAGCAGAAATAGCCAGAAGTGGCGTTGTGGCTCAAGTGGTAGAGTGCTAGCCTTGAGCTGAAGAGCTGAGGGACAGTGCCCTGGCCCAGAGTTCAAGCTCCATGACTGATAAAACATAAATAAATAAATAAAAAATAAAAGCTCAAAAAAAAAAAGCCAGAAGTAGAGCTGTAGCTCAAGTGGTAGGGCATGAATCTTGAGTACAATAGCTTAGGGCTAGCACCCAGGCCTTGAGTTCAAGCCCCAGGACACCTCCTCCTTCCTGCTCCCCCCCCAGAAAAAAGAAAAAAAACCATTTTTTTTCTATTCCTTCTGCTCCATCCCATCTTCAACCCCACCACTACCTCAACTGCATTCCACAGCTCAGCTCCCTGCCTTCCTCCACCATCCCACATAAAGCTGCCAGGATGGTACAGTGTTGCAGAACCAGCTGTGTTCTGAATGCTCCAGATTTTACAAAGGTGACTTGAAATGTATCCTATCTATTAAGAGAACACCCATAGCAGGGTGTGCCAACATCCACATGGAACAATTGATCAGGTTTTGGTCTATGCACAGCTTCATAGAGGTGTAGGTCAGAGTGGGGTGAGCCTAAGGTCAGTGGGAGTTTGTTCTTGCCAAATGTGCAGGAATGGACGCTTTGCATTTTGAGCCATGTGGGGTTCTTTAGCTAAATTGCAGCTTGTTCACACTGCTGCTCTCTCTGCTTTAGGAACTTTTGCCCCTCCCCTACCCCTGGCTTGCAGAACAAATTCTAATCTGACTGCCCATGTGGGCACACTTTCTTCACAGTTATCATTTGCCTCTCTCTCTCTCTTCCCAGTATCTCTAAAGTACTGTACCTCCCCAAACTCATCCCACAATTTCTTCCCCTTATATATGAGTGCATACATATTCATTAATTTGTGTCTGGTTTATTTCACTTAGCATAAGCCCTCTAGGATCATCCATGGTATCCTAACTGGTAGGATGTCCGTGTGTGTGTGTGTGTGTGTGTGTGTGTGTGTGTGTGTGTGTGTGTGTGTGTGCGCGCGCATGCGTGCCATTACTGGGGCTTGAACTCAGAGACTGGCTCTCTTAGCTTTTTCACTCAAAGATGGCATTCTACCACTTGAGCAATGCCTCTACTTCTGGTTTTTTGTTGGTTAGTTGGCAATAAGAGACTCCTGTATTTTTTGGTCTGGCTTCAAATAACAATCCTCAGATCTCAGCCTCCTGAGTAGCTAGTATTACAAGTGTGATCTACTGACACCTGGCAGGATGTCTTCCTCTTTGAAGGCTGAATACTATTCCATTGTATGCATATACCACATTTTCTTTATCCATCAACCGTTGCATATGTTTTTAATGGGGGAAAGACAAAGATAGCAGCATATTAGTGTGCTGTACATTGTAGTCTATATTTTTATAGTAGTTCATTTAACCCCCAAACTCTCTAGCCCACAACCCACAATAAAGATACTGCTAAACATCTTCTGCTATTGAACAACATGCTATGTCAATCTTGGCAATAAATCCCCTGCGTTTCTTTGAAAGCTGGCCATTCATTCCGCTTTTCATTCAGCCCATATTTATGAAAGGAGACTTCTGAGCAGTGCTCTGTATCAGAGACTGAGCACCAGTACTGACCCAAACGAGATCATTTCCACTCACCCCACCCCTATCACCCCACAGGAAGCATGGGAGTCAAGTGGTGTACAGGTTGAGACAGCCTGTATGCAAAGCTTGGGGATTCATATGGCTTAGAAAAACTGCCTTTCCTCTGCTAAATTGGAACGTGCTTGGTATAACTTTAACTTCTCTCTCTTGCTGTCTTTAAGAAAGAAAAACCAAAGCTAACAATCCAGCGTTCCCAATGTTCTTCATAAATTGTTCCCTTCATCTTCCCCTCATCACGGGGGGTAGTGTCTCCTCGTACCATGCTAAATAACTCTTCCTGAGGGTGTTTACACGTCCCTGTTATTTATAGGCTGCTAGGTTTCCCTTACTGCTCAAGGCACTCACCTCCCGACGTGCTGTGCATACTTAGTTATTTTAATCTTTCCTAGTAAATCAAGTCTCCCAACCTCCCATCACTTTTATTACTCTTCTCTGAACTCCCTACAGCTTCCCCCCACACCCCCTACATCTTTTATGGTATTGAAATGCCCAGAACTTAATGTAATTTTTCCAGGTAGGGCTTGAGAAAGGCTGTTAAAAAAAAGGGACTCACCTCTATTCTCTGCTGATAAAGCCACTGGGAACAAAGCCCAAAACTACATTAGCCACTCACCGCTCTATCAGCTTTATGAACTCACATCTAATTTTCCTGTCACCATCACCACTCTGCTCGCTCTTCCAAATAGCCAGAGTGGTTGGTCCCTGTGCAGAACTAGCCTGTGGGATTACTATGATGGACTGTCCTAGTCTTTAAAGTCAGGGTTCAGCCTCAAGCAGTTAAAGAAGAGAAAAAAAACCAACTTGAGAGCAGAGGCCTATAGAACAGTTCTAGTTTTGAGTTAGTCAGCTTCCCCTTACTGTAACAAATATTGGAGGCAATCAACTGAAGAAGAGGAAAGGTTTACTTTGGCTAATAGATTTAGAAGTTTCAGTGCATGGTTGGTTGGTTCCATTGCGTTTGGGCCTGAGGTAACTCAGAATGTTTGTCGCGGCACTCAGGAAGCAAAGAAAGAGGAAGAGAAGAAGTTAGGGTTCTAACATTTCTCTCAAGAGCAACCTCCCCCCCCAAAGACCTTGCTTCTTCCACTCAGCCCTACCTCTAAAAGTTCCATTATTTTTCCATGGTGCAACAGATTAATTACCAAACCCATAATGCACAGCTTGTGAGAGACATCCAAACCATAAGTAACACATGTGGTATAATTAGTAACTACATTTATCCAGTGCTCACAGTGCATCAAGGTGTATGCTGTGAAATATCTATAGATTCTCTTACAGGAAATAAGAAAAGAATTCCATCAAGCAGACTGAGAAAGTTGAGGTTCAGAGATGTTAGGTCAGTATCTGGAAGTCACTCCGCCTGAGGTGGCACAGCTGGGTTTGAGCTCAGGGGCCTGTCCTTTTCCACTGAGGGAATTTAGAGCATAGCCCTGGCTGGCACAGAGCTTAGGAATGAGGTTCTGTTTTAGCATTAGCTGAGAAACCATGACATGTACTGGCTGGGTTTCATTTCCTCATCTTGAGACAACATAGATCCATAGAAGACCTTTCACGCATGGAGGGAGTAAAGGTTAAGGTACTGTAGAAATGCAGTACATGTTAGCCTCTTTACCCCAACCTTGGACTTCATTGCTCCTCCAAAGGTGCTTCAGAAGTTAGCAAAACCAAGAACTAGAGGTATGGCTCCAGTGGTAGAGCGCCAGTGTTGAGTGAAAAGGACAAATAAGAGTATGAGGCCCTGAGTTCAAATCTCAGTGCTGGCATGCACACACACACGCACGCACGCACGCACGCACGCACGCACGCACACACACACACACACACACACAGAAGTTGACAAAGCCAGAATTGGAATGCAAAGCCCAGCCAGATAGACCCTGACAGAGCAGACACAGAAAATTCAACCCTATTAACCCTGAGGAATAGAATTAGGTAACATTTATCTATGGATATTTCTAAAGAGAGCTTTGCCCGATGGCTGCTTGCTACCTCCCAGTGGTAGGGCCACTTCCTTGTGTTTTCTTTTCTTTTTATGTCAACATTAAAACAGAATTATTAAGCTTGTCACCCTCAGGGCTGTGTCAATCTTGATCAGGTGTAAAGGCAAATGAAGCTTGGTAGGGGATTCACATGGTATTTTAGGAGAGATGAGGCTTCTTTGAAAAAAGATAAAGCTAGTACTTTGAAACCATTACTGTTTTGAAAAAGAATTGTGGGGCTTTCCCTGGTTCTGTTAATTTGCTATTTGTGCAGAAGGTTGCATGATTGAAGGAATATAAAATTTGAACCCAGGCATCTTTATCTCCTAAGTTAGTAAAATTGAGCAAGTCATTTAATTTAGTTCACTCCGTTTTTCATCCTTAAGTTAGGATCTCTGTCAATGACTTGCTATGAGATATAAACGAGTAATGTGTTCTATATGGCACTTGATAGGCACCCAGTTGATTCACAAATTTGAGTTTAATGTCTACTTATGTCTGTGTCTCTTTTTCTTTTTAGCTCAGGGACCACATAGGTTTCCAGAACAACTCACACATCTATGGGTATTTCTCAATTACCTTTTGTATGTCTCAGACTATGTGATGGTAGGCCATCACCGCCATCACCACCATCAGCACTGTAATTGTGATCCTTATCACCATCATTATCCTAATCACTTCTACCACTCCCATCACCCCCACACCCACCACCATGATCCTCATCGCCACTATTGCCACGGTCACCGCTATCACCAATATCACCATCATCACTATTATCACCGCCATTCTGATCATCATCATCACTACCATCGCCATCATTATTACCATTGACACTCTTAACATCCTCAACACTGTCACTACCACCATCATCATCACCATCACTACTGTAATCACCATCATTAGCCTCACCACTTCTACCACTCCCATCACCCCCATTCCTGCCACCATGATCCTCATCGCCACTATCGCCATGGTCACCGCTATCACCAATATCACCATCTCTGCCCCCACTATCACCACTATCACCAATATCACCATCTCCCCCCCCCACTGTCACCACTATCACCAATATCATCATCATCAGTGTCACCACCGCCATTCTGATCATCACCATCACTACTGTAATCACCATCATGATCTCTATCACCACCACTATCACCATTATCACCCCCATCATCATCACCACCACCATTTCTACCATCACCATCATTACTACCACCACCACCGTCATCATCGCCACCACCACCACTATCATTATCACCACCATCACCATCATCATCACTGTCACCACCGCCATTCTGATCATTATCATCGCTACTATTACATCATCATCATAATCCCCATCACCACCACTATTATCATCATCCCATCATCACCACCACCATTGTTACATCATTACCACCAGTTCCACCACCATCAACAGCACTGCCACCACCACCATCATTATCATCACCATCACCATCAATACCATAACCATTATTATCATTACTCTCTCCACTATCACTGTCACCACCATAATTGCCACCATCACCACCACTACCAGCACTTACTAAAATAGTCATTTTATGTCAGGAGCCATGCCAAGCACTTCACAGATTTACTGTCATTAATTCTTCTTTGTGGAGTACATAAATTATTATTCTGGTTTTGAAAACAAGCATACTGCTTCTTGGGGGAAGTTAGATAACTAATTCAAGGTCATCAGGTTATTTGGGGCTTTTTATCCAAATGACAGCAGCTTCCAGTCAAAAGGCAATTACATTTATCTGATGTGTGGTGGGGAAACAATCAAATGGAATTATTCTTCAGATAGATTTTAATTCTTGATCCTTAGGCATCTTTTAGGACTTTAGCCCTTTTCCAGACTTAGGCCATTAACTCGCTCACATGAAACTTTGTTTATTAAGTACTCACACTGTCCAGTCTGAACCAGAAAAGACCTTATTTGAATAAACTCAAATCATGCAGTAGGTTGGTAATGAGTCACAAGTTGTTTTAAAATATAGTAATTTAATTTATTGAATTAGTTTGCTTGTTAAATGGTGTACTAATCTTCCGGACTTTTTTTCTTTCTGGTACTAGGGCTTGAACTTAGGGACTGGGAACTGTCTCGTAGGTGTTTTTGCTCAAGTCTAGCACTCTACCACTTGAGCCATAGTGCCACTTCCAGCTTTCTGCTGGCTAATCGGAGATAAGCGTTTCATGGGCTTTCTTGCTCAGACTGGCTTTAAACTGTGACCCACAGATCTCAGCCTCCTGAGTAGCTAGAATTACAAGGGTGAGCAACTGGTGCCTGCCTCCTTAGCTTTTGCAATTACATTTTTGTTGTATTTATCTTGTTTATGTATATGCCACTTCAAGGGTTTATTATTAATTTGTGTGTTTGTATGTGTGTGTGTGCTGGTCCACTGAGTGTATGTATGATAGTCCTATGCCTTAAACTCAGAGCTTGGGCCCTGTCCCTTAGCTTTAGACTCAGGCTGGTGTTCTACCACTTGAACAATTCTGCTGGTTAATTGATTGGAGGTAAGAGTCTTATGGATTTTCCTGTGCAGGCTAACTTTCAATGGAATTTTCAGATTTCAGCCTCCTGAGTAGCTAGTATTACAGGTGTGAGTTACTGGCTCTGGACTTGGCCTTAAACTTTTTTTTCTCATTGGAATTAATTTCTTTTTTATGTTTTTTATTATAAAAATACTGCACAGAGGGGTTACAGTTACATGAGCAAGGTCATGAGTACGTTTCTTATCAAGCATTGTTACCTCTTCCTTTGTTTTTCCCTTACCATCCCTTCCCTCCCACCTCCACAACTACACTCCCCCAAATCCCCTTGCCTAAATTGTAAAGTTTGCTTTTCAACATAGTGTTTGTGCATCTCATTGTTACAATGGGTCAATCTGTATCCCTATTTAAGCATTTTGTTTTTTCCCTTCCTCTCCCCAAATTAGAGAAGTGTATATACAAGATGCAGGGCACCGACATCAAATACAGTGAATACAGGGGTTATGCTGTGGAGGAGGAACATACAAAGAAACAAAAAAATCACATGGTACATTATAAAGTAAAAACAATAGCAAGAAAGAAAAAAACATCGTGTCCCTATCTTGGGGTTCATTTTGCTTAACATCATCTTATCTAGTCATATGTACATAGCTTTTTACCTTTTCTGCTTATCCCAGACATATATTAGTTATTGCAAATAAGGGAAACCATGGGACCTATGGTTCTTTGGGCCCGAACTCTTTCTGCCTGTTTTCTTGGGTCCTTTGTATCTAAAGCAGTAAGTTACCATCTGAACTTACCATCTGAACTTTTCTGTCTGCCTCTTTTTTTTTGGTCAGTTGTGGGGCTTGAACTCTGGGCTTGGGCACTGTCCTTCAGCTCAAGGCTAGAGGTCTAACATGTGAGCCATAGCGCCATTTCTGGTTTTCTAGTGGTTAATTGGAGATAAGAATCTCATGGGGACTTTCCTGCCTGGGCTGGCTTTGAACCATTATCCTCAGATCTCAGCTTCCTGAGTAGCTAGGATTACAGGAGTGAGCCACTGGTGCCTGGCTCTGTCTGCTTCTTTTAATAAATTGTTTAGTTGGAACACAGCCAAGCTCATTGGTTCGTCTTGTCTATGATTGCTTTTGTAACGAGACAGTGGGGGTGGGTATATGGTTAGCAAAGCCAAGACATATTTACTAAGTGGACCTATACAGAAAAAGGTATCCAGAACTTAGGGCCTTAGGACCACCATTAAAAGGTCCTGGCACATTAAGCCCTTGCTTATTTGATTTTCTTAAAATTTTGCTGGTACTAGGGTTTGAACTGAGGGCATCACACTTCACTTGCTCAGCTATCACTTTACCACTTGAGCCACCCCCCTAGTCTGGATTTTCAGAGATGGAGTCCTAAGAATTTTTTTGTCTGCAAGGGCTGGCTTTGAACCATGATCCTCTGGATCTCAGCCACCTGAGTGGTTAGGATTCCAGGTGTCAGCCATCAGTGGCCCGGTGATTAAACCATCACATTTTGTTTTTATTAAAAACAAGAGAAGTCAATGATGAAATAAGTGAAAAAAAGTAGCACATGAAAAGAAAAGTAGAAAAAATGGTAAAAGTAAAGGGTTGATTGAAAAAAAAAAAAAGAAACAACAACAATAAGCCCAAGGCCTAAGCCAAGGTCTTTGTCTGAATTCATCCCTTTGAAAGTTCCTGAAAGAATGGTGCCTGTGTCTATGGTGACAGCAGGATCAGGGGCTAAGATCAGAGGCTTTGATGAGAGAGGAGCCATCAGCAATCAGACCTTGAGGGCCTTGTGCAGAGCCTTGATTTTTAACCCCTGCAGACCAATACCTCCTCGTCTCTTCTTCCTGGAACCAGTTCCGTCCTCCATGCTCACTCAGGGCTCAGAGCTCTATCCATTTTTTTTTTTTAAATTCACAATCACTGTCAGCACTAACTCCTGTTTAGAAACTCTGAATGTGTGTGTGTGTGTGTGTGTGTGTGTGTGTGTGTGTGTGTGTGTGTGTGTGTGTGTGTGTGTGTATGTAGGGAGTGGGTGAGAGGCAGAGATACTTTCCAGAAGCTTCTGTGTAGAGATGGTACAAACCAGCTTACTGAAGAGCTGTGCGGCTCCTGGGAGAACATATGTTACTCGGGAGACATATGAAGTGATTATCTGACTCCCTGGCAAGCTCAGCCCCAGCATAGCCTGGGATGGAGAGAGAGAGCATGTCTACCTTCTCTCCCAGCATATTTTCCTCTGCTATTTCTATTCAGATATCCTTTGCCAAATATCTCTGATGATTTGCGGTAATGGGGGCTTTCAGGTGAGTAGTTCACAGGTACCAAGATCAGACCCTGCAATAATCTGGCGGTGTGGCTTCAGTCCAGTGAGCCCATATGCCATGGCATCCTAGCTGGATCCTGTGCCAAGCCAAGCTATTCCTATTGTCATTCAGAGCAGGTTCCAAAAGAAAAATCTGGAAGGAATTGTGGCTCTTAGGGTCAACAAAAGTTATACCCAAGTCAAAAGTTGTGAAATGTGCTAGGTGCCAGTGGCTCATATCTGTAACTCTAGTTACTCAGGAGTCTGTGATCTGAGGATCATAGTTCAAAGCCATCCTAAGCAGGAAACTCTGAGAGACTCATAGCTCCAATAAACCACCAAGAATAAAAATCCTGAAGTGGAGCTATTGCTCAAGTGGTAGAGCACTATCCCTTTTAAGAAAAAAAGAAGCTCAGAGCCAGTGCCCAGACCTTGAGTTCAAGCCCCAGGACCAGCATACACAAAAGTTGTGAAATATGTATATGATCAAATATTTAAGTAGCCCATTGATGAAGTGGTTACTATCAGGGTTGTGTTGTCCAGGGATGACAGGGCCCGGGGATGGGTAGGAAGGGTTTGCACAGGATGTGGTGACTTCATGTGACTGTTTGATTCCTAGGATCTGGGGATGACAGAGCTCAAAGAAGTGACATGGAACTGGCTTTGACAGCTTTACATCAAACAACAACTGTAGCTCACACATGTGCATAAAACCTTGTCCACAACCATCCTTAGATGGAAGAACATCCTTTGTACACGCTCCCCAGACACTTGTTCTCCTGCATGATTTTCCTCAACTCAGTTGAAAACAATGGTATCCTAGAACAACTCTATTCAAGTTGCACAGAGCTGTCCATGTTGGGGTATAAGCTGCTCTCTCTCTCTCTCTCTCTCTCTCTCTCTCTCTCTCTCTCTCTCTCTCTCTCTCTCTCTCTCTCTCTCTCTTTCACTCTGTGTTAGGAAATGTAAGAGGAAGTAAGAGAGGAACATGCAAAACTATCCTGGGTATGAGAAGAGAAAGTCAAAGAGATCCAGCTAAAGATGGAGGGGGGAAGGACAGACACAGAGAGAAAAGTAGATATAATATAGAAAGACACACAAAGAGAGACAGAGAGAGTCAAAGAGAGAGAGGGAGAGAAAGCAAGAGAGATAGAGACATACACAAATCAAGGAGAGATAACCAGTGTGTGTGTGTGTGTGTGTGTGTGTGTGTGTGTGTGTGTGTGTGTGTGTGTGTGTGTGTGTGTGTTTTAGAGAGAAAGAGAGAGAGAGAGAACTTGAGTTTGTGGGGCTAAAATCTGACATTTGAGATGGGTCTTAAGAGATGGATAGAATTTCAATGAGAAAACCAATCCAGCTTGGCATATGAAAAGATAAAGAGGCAGGAAAGTTGAGCCATTTTGAGGGACAACATATAACATAGTTTGAACAATTGATGAGAAATGGCTAGGATTTGGGAACAGATATGTTAGATAGAATTTATATTAATGAGGATAAGTTTTGGCTAAGCATGGTAGAAAACCCAAAACAACATAATTTAGGATATCACTATGTCAAATCCAGTAGGCCCAGGATTAGCATAGGACTTTTTCTTCTGTTATTCTACACTTGTGGCCCTTTAGTTGCTGGTCCCAAATTTTAGCATCATTGTGATAGTTATTTTTAGGGACTAACTTGACTAGGCAAAGGGATCTCAGATAACTAGCAAAACATTATTCCTGGGTATGTACCAAAAATATTGTGAGAAAATCTCTGATAGAGATTAGAATTAAATCAGTGGATTGAATAACAAAGATTTACCCTCACCAGTGTGCAATGACATTATCCGATCTGTTGAGGGTCTGGTTAGAATGAAGAATACAAGAAAGAAAGTTTTTTTTTGCCATCTTCTTGAATCAAGAATTTTTTTTTATCTTCTCATGTCCTTTGACATCAGAACTTCTGGTTCTTGGGATTTGGTCTCTAGGACTTACAAGCTTCCTACCCACTCCTGTTAGAACCTGTCTCAAACTATAGAGGATCTTGAATTACTAGGTTGAGAAGGATATATACCTACCTTTGGGTTTATGAAAAGCTATGAAGGGGCTGGGAAGGTAGCTCAGTGGTAAGGTGCTTGCCTTGCATGCATGAGACTCTGGGTTTGATTCCTCAGCACCAGAAAGAGCTGGAAGTGGTGTGCTGTGGCTCAAGTGGTAGAGAACTAGCCTTGAGCTGAAGAGCTGAGGGACAGTTTCCAAGCCCAGAGTTCAGGCCTCACAACTGACCAAAAAAAGCTATGAAGATTTTGAGTAGGGGCCTTGTACAATAAAG
This sequence comes from Dipodomys merriami, assembly GCF_024711535.1. NCBI lineage: Eukaryota > Metazoa > Chordata > Mammalia > Rodentia > Heteromyidae > Dipodomys > Dipodomys merriami. The sequence continues at coordinate 70,259,453 of NW_027206179.1, read as the reverse complement.
GAGTATTTCAGGAAGATTAATTGGTTAGTAGTAAGCAGATGGCTTAGCTTGGGGAGAAAAAGAAAATGGAAGGGACCAGTCAGTTTACTGTAACACCAAAGTACAGTATTAACAGTATTATAAGGGAGGACATCAATTCAAGACTCAAGGCAAAGATAGTACAGTGGAGCTTGTTTGGTGAGTCTTTCTCTATTGCCATCTGGACAAATATAGCTGGATTAAGCATGGGACATTTCTTATTCCTTTGGTCATCTCCCTTGATGAAAGAATGGTCCCCATTCTTTCCATCCTTCTTGATAGGGTCCATCTTCCAGGCCCAGACTAGAAGGCAAGAATACAATGGATTGTCAAAAATATATACTTTTGATGTATCTTGCAAAGTATTCATCCTGTGAATCACGAAGCTCTCATTCTTACATCGAAAGTGACAGGAGTTGTGAGTGGAGTTACTCCCCACTTTGGTACAGTCCCCACCACTCTCTATTAGCCTCCAATTCAGCCTATTCTAGATATTTATAATCCATGTCTGGACCATGAATGTATACTGATGAGTTCCACATCCCTTTTTAGGACTTGCACAAAGATGCTAGAACCACAGATTCAGATCCAGGAGGCATGGTTTCAAGAAGAGAGAGTTGAAGCCATTATGAAACTGACAAGGGAGCAAACAACTTCAGAGAAAGAAGAGATCTAGAAATAGCAGGGTATACGAATCAGAAATACACGTGGCATGGGCAAGAGTATTCAAAAGGTAGGCGAGAACTTTTAACAATATCATAGAGAAACCAAAAGAGAAAGGATTCTCAAGATGGAAACCAGCCAGTGTAAAATACTGCCAGGAAGAGGGAGCAAAATTAATCCCAGCCAAAGGTCATTTGTCCAGTAGATTAGAAGTCTGGCAGAGTTTCTGTAAAATGATAATGGCAGAGTTCACCTGTATAAAGATATTGGAGCACACAGAAAGGCAAGACAAACTGTGACTAGCTTTGCTTTCCAGGTGAGAGCTGTAGGTAGAAACTGGAGAGAAGGGAGAAGACCGTTGTGGTCTTCTTACAGGTGATGAAACTTGCAAAAAGATGCTAGAACCACAGATTCAGAGGCTGAGGATGTGTTCAGAGCTGTGACTCACACAGTAGCAAGATTTTGGTATGAGACTGTGAAGGTATTTCGTGCCCTGTTTTTTTTTCACAAACCAACCAGCTCATTCATGGTCCTGGCTGAGAACTGAGTCACCTTGTATTTCCTGCTACTGAAATCTTAGCATTACAGGCTAAAAATCATACCTATGGCCAGCAAATACCACTTCTCACTCTTTTTAGTACAATTCTGCTCAACAGCTAAATCTCCCCCCGTCTCTCTGTCTCTCTGGCTCTGTCTCTCTCTATGTTATGTGCATGTGCATGTGCATGTGCTGGTACTGGGGCTTAAACCCAAGGTGTGGGCACTCTTTTGCTCAAATCTAGTGCTCTACTACTTGAGTCACAGCTCTCCTTCCAGCTTTTCTCTTGGTAGTTAAATTGAGATAAGAGTTATAACTAGTATATGTCTGAGTCAAGCAGAAAAGGTCAGATAAGTTGATGTTAAGGAAATGAACCCTAAGATATGTATTCAAAAGCTTTTTTTTTCTTTCAGGTGATTGTTTCTAACACATTTATAAGATGATTTCTTTGTTGCTTTGTATGTCCCTCCCCCATGGTATAACCCCTGCTTTCACTGTATTTGAGGTTGGTATAATTTGTGGAGGGGAAGGGAAAAATCAAATTGTTAAAATAGGGATACAGGTGGATCCATTGCAACAATGAGATGTACAAGTTGTTATGTAGAAAAACAAACTTTACAACTTTGGTGGGGGGGGGGAGGAGGATTGGTGGGAGGGCAGGGGGAGGATGGGAAGGGAAACAAAGGAGGAGGCTACAATGCTTGATAAGAAATGTACTCATTATCTTGCCCATGTAATTGTAACCCCTCTGTACGGTATTTTCACAACAAAAAAAAAAAAGAGTTTCATGGACTTTCCTGTTCTGGCTGGCTTCCAACTGTGATTCTCAGATCTCAGCCCCTCTGTGTAGTTAGGATTACAGGTGGTGCCATCTTATATGTTCTATGTGTACTGGACCATGGTTAAAAGACAAAACAAAACAAAAGAAAAAGAAAGAAAAGGTTTTAAGGTAAAAAATAACTTGTGAATCTTTCTGTTCCATTACATTAACATCTTCCCAAGTTCTGTTTAATTCTGAATCTTGTATGACACCCATAGGAATCATCATGAAGGTGAGTGATCTGTGAGATCAAGTAGATTAGACTTATTTCCTTACAATGTTTGGACCTAGATCAGAATGCTTAATCTCATTTTGAAGGAGGGAAGACAAAGCTCATGTTCCAATGCTCAGTGCATGGTAGGGGGCTCAATTTGTACTGGGATGAGGGATTTGTATCCCAATGATGACTGGGAGAGGAGCTCTGGACTCTTTTGTCTTCCCTGTTTTCCTCTGACTTTGGGTAGATAAGTCTAGAAGTCTAGAGTCAATATTCTCAATATCTCTCCATATATGTTACCCCTGCTCTAATGGGGAATCATCAACAGCTATTATAGTAGTACTTGAGTGCTTACAATGTGTTAGGTGCTATGTATTTTGACCCTCATCTTCTACAACTCCTGATAGGTACATGGTATTCATTTATTTTTTTTATTTTTATTTTTTAGCCAGGTACCTTTAAATAAAAAAGAGGCTTGTTTGACTCACAGTTATGGTTTTAAGAGTATGACGGTAGCTGGGAACTAGGTTCACACCTGTAAACCTAGCTACTCAGGAGGCTGAGATCTGAGGATTGTGGTTCAAAGCCAGTGCAGGCAGAAAATTCTGTGAGACTCTTATATCCAATTAATCACCAAAAAAGCTGGAAATGGAGAGTTGTGGCTCAAGTGGTAGAGCACTAGCCTTCAGTGAAAAAGCTAAGGGACAGCACCCAGGCCAGAGTTCAAGCTCCAGTTCTGGCACAGTACAAAACCTCACACAAAAGGGTATGGCACTCAAATCCCCTCAGGATGGCAGAGATGTCACAGTGTTGGGAGAGTGGGTTGTAATCACATAAAAGAGGGACAAGAGCTAGGCTCACTTCTTTTTTGCTTTATGACAATATTTCTTCTAGTATCCATTAGCCATTTAAATGTTGTCTTTGAGAACCATCTAATTGTCCACATTAACTGCATTATTTATTCTTTCCCTTTTCAATTCTTTGAGTTCTTTGTACATTGTAGATATTAATCCTATATCCATTGCATAACTGGCAAAGATTTCTGCCTAGTCTGTGATTTATCCCTTGATTCTGATAATTGTTTCTTGTAATATGAAGAAAAGTGTGTGTGTGTGTGTGTGTGTGTGTGTGTGTGTGTGTGTGTGTGTGTGTGTGTGTGTGTGTGTGTGTGTGTGTGTGTGTGTGTGTGTGTGTGTGTGTGTGTGCTGGTCCTGGGGCTTGAACTCAGGACCTGGGTGCTATCCTTCAGCTTTTGTGCTCAAGCCCAGCACTCTACCACTTTGGGCCACAGCTCTGCTTCCAGTTTTCTGGTGGTTAATTGGAGGTAAGAGTCTCATAGACTTTCCTGCCTGGGCTCTCTTTGATCCAGGATCCTCAGATCTCAGCTTCTTGAGTAGCTAGGATTACAGGCATGAGCCACTGGCACCTGGCTAAGCCATGAATTTTAAAAAGACAAACTGAAACTATATGTGTCTCATAGCAGGCTCTTGTCGTCACCATGTTACAGATGAGGATGCAAGCTAGGAGAGTCAGGGGATTTTGCATATGGTCATTCACCTTGCACGCTATGGGGCAGGCGATGGATTGCTTCCTGGTCTTGTCTCATTGTGCCCATGGTGGAATGACTTGTCCCTTGAAGAGCCAGATCAACCAGTGTGATTGTCAGTCCTCTCAAGGCAACAAACATGTGATCTCTTGATCATATGCTTGAAACCCTAGCATTGTTCTCGTGTGGACCAGTTTGCTCTCTTCTGGAGTGGCATCTCTCCCCTTCCACTTCAAACCATGCAATGGATTTTCACTTTCTTGGGGGTCTAGCACTAAGGTACCAGTAACTTTTTGCTCACTTGAGCGACACCTATACTTCTGGTTTTGTGCTGGTTAATTGGAATTAAGAGTCTTATGGACTTTTCTGCCTGGGCTGGCTTCCAATCACCATCCCCAGATTTCAGTCTGCTGAGTAACTAGGATTACAGACGTGAACCACTGGTGTCTGGCTGCATCCTGACTTCTGACCTCATCACCCAGGTACACCATTCAGCAAAGGCTCATCTCTAATACATGCTATTATTTACATAATTTTTTTTTGCCAAGGAACAAACCTAAAAAAGAAGTCTTTCTTTCCCTCTGTAATGATTTTGTTATCGACAAGAACAAAATGACCAACTAAGAAAACAGAATTGTGAGCATCCTGGGAAACCTGGGAAGGGTGCGTGCTTGCTTAGCCGACTCTCCCATCTCTTTAATTATAGAAATGGTTTGTCAGCTTGGATTGGGCCCAGATTGCCACACAACTCCTAAATGCATATGTCGTCTCCTTTGGGAAGTAGCAGGGCCCAGTAATGGACCCCTTGTGTTAATAGGAAACATAAGGTGAGGATGGGCCGGGGACTTAACAAGGTATTTATCACAATGATTGTGCCCAGGGGTTTCTCACTGTGATTGCTTCATAAATTTTAGTAATCTTTCCTCCTCTGATTTATGTGGCTCTCCTAAAGGGCATTGTTTAGCAGTACATTAATGTGGATGCTAAATATAGCTGGAAAAAGCCCAGTCCCTGAGGCCCAATGCCCACTGTCTGCCAGGCATCTGCCAGTCACTAACCTACTTTTGTTCCGGTCTTCCTTGCTAGAATATATCATGCCATGGCGACTATTTATATCTGGCAATCATTCTGCAAGTTGTCAGGAATGCTTCCTGTGGCAGTATGTTTGGCTTCCCCAGGAGCCGTTCAAGTGTAAATATGCAGCCAGGCAGCTCTCTGGCAGTGCCTGGCTATACCTAGTGACCTTGCTACTCCCTACCCTTCCTCTGAAAACAAAAACACCAACTTGGAATTTTAATTAAAAGGCAGTGTGTAGGCTTTCGCGCTCCGGGTGCGTTGGCTGAACTGCCCTTCCTCGCAATGGTGGATTTGAGGTCACCCTTGTGAAGCTTGTGACATTAAATAATGGGAAGGGGGGAAGGGGCCATATCAGCTGACTTTATCTGCAGTTCATGAGGTGCCAAGGGCTCAGATGAGGAATTCAAAAAAACATTTATTTTTGTCCCTTAAAAATATATTTTATTAGCTTTAAATAGTTGTACAAAAGAGTTGCCATTCAACAAAGCAGCTAATGGCTGGACACTGGTGGCTTATGCCTGTAATCCTAACTACTCAGGAAGCTGAGATTTGAGGATCATAGTTCAAACAGTCCAGGCAGGAAAGTCCATGGGATGCTTATCTCCAATTAATTACCAAAAGAAAAGAAAAGAAAAGAAAAGAAGTCCAAAGTGAAGCTGTGGCTCAATTTGCTGGCCTTGAGCAAAAACAAGCAAAACAAAACAACCTCCCCCCTCACCCCCAAATCTCAGGGCCAGTGCCCAGTTCCTGAGTTCAAGCCCCAGGACTGGTTAAAAAAAAATCCTCCAAAGCAAAAACAAGTCAAAGCAGGTTATGAATGCAATGAATCTTGATCAATATCAATCCATCAATCCCTTTCATCTTTCTTCCCATCCTCCCCAACCCTAACCCTTCCCTCAACTTTCTTAGTTTTGTAGAATATGCATTAAATTTTCTGACTGCTTTCCCCCTTCCTCCTCTTCCTATTATTTTTGCATGAAACAGGCTTGGTTAGAAACGCAGGAGATCTTATTAGGGCAATGCTAGACACTGTCCCTCACACAAGGGAGTGAAGGGGCCACACAAATGCTAGCCCTCTGGTCCACACCATGTGGAATCTATTGGGTTAATGTCATGATGTGAATTGCTCGGCATTGGTGACATATGAAATGGCTTCCTTTTGGTTCAGTGTGGCTCTCGGAGCACACTCGTGATTCAGCTTTAGAACTGGCCATAAAATGAATTAAGTCTGCTTAAGTGGGTTGTTTTGCATTGAAAAAAAGTTATTTAAAGCCTTTTAAAAATAGCATTATAGAAGCCTGTTATTGATTTGCATTACTTTGGGAAAGCGGCACGCACACTGTTTTATTGCAAAGATCTTCCCGATTCCAACATTTAAAAAAAATGACATAAAGGGACCATCCTTGTCTGAGATCTTTAGATTTTGATGATCTTGAGCGGTCCTGGTTAAAGGTACCTGGGGCTTGATGCTGTAGGGTGTGTGTGTGTGGGAGGGGTGGTCCCAGCCTAGGTTGACAATTATTTTCCTATGGGTAGGAGGATTTAGGAAAAAAAACTATACACCTCAGGGCCCACCAAGAAGATGTCCTGATCCAGAGAACCTGTGTTCTGAAGTTTCTAGAGGGTTTATCGACTTTTATGGACAGTTGATAAGATTTGGGAGTTGTTGGTTGAGGAGAGCTCCAAACTAGCCATGGAATAAACCATTGGAAGAGAAGAGAAAAAGAAAATTTGGATAAATCCCTGATTCTTTCTCTTGTTTTCTCATGAGGACTGGAACAGGTCAAATGATGAGCTAGAGCAACAACAAGCAGGGCAGGTACCACTCTGTCAGGATGCTGGTAGAATTATATCCTTCTGTCTGAATAATTCTGAGCAGGTGTTAGTCTCCCCGTGTGTGCGCATGTGTGTGTGCGTGCGTGCGTGCGTGCGTGCGTGTGTGTGTGTGTGTGTGTGTGTGTGTGTGTGTATGTGTGTGTTGGTACAGGTCCCGGGGCTTGAACTTAGTGCCTGGCACTGAGCTTTTGTGCTCAAGGCTAGCATTCTACCACGTGAGGCACAACTCCACTTCTGGCTTTTTGGTGGTTACTTGGAGATAAGTTTCACACAGACTGCAGTCCTCATATCTCGGCCTCTTGTAATAGCTAGGATTATAGCATGAACTACAGCACCTGGCTAAATTTATTTTCTGAATAAGGAAACTGAGCCATACCACCCTGTGGTAGGAGGCAAAGACTAGCTGTAAACACACCATTCTGCATTGCCATGGCTTTCTCTTGGGTTCAGATGGATCAACCCTGTTACATTCACCATGCGTAGCTGAGGGCTGAGTTCTCCATGCCCTTGTGTCTGGGCGTAGGGAGGTAGGAAGCTAGCATCCCACATTCCAAGCTCTTTGCTGGGGAGTGCATCAAGCTCCCTGCGTAACCTGTGTTTTGGCACAATTGAGACCCCACTGTCCTGTGGGCTGGTGTCCTACAGCTTCTATCCTAGGTCCTACAGATGAAGAGAAAGGAGGAGGATGGAATGGTAGAGAGTCTGTTGCAATTGTTGAGATGAGCAAAGGGATGGCCTGGAAGGAGGCCTGATTGGTCCATTTGTGTATTTCTAGGTGGCAAATATTCTCACATGGCAGCTTTCAAGCTACTCAGGGATGAACACATGGCTTCCAACGTTCTTGAAATGCTCAATTTTGAAAATTCCACATCAGCAGTTCAAAGTGGGCGTTGTGTTTGGCAGGGAGGATGCTGAGATTCAAACTGGTCTTCTGACACGGCTCAGTACTGCCTCCCCTTTCTGCCCTGTGGGTACCTCTCTTCTGCTTCTTGTCCATCATATCCCTCTAGGTAGTACCCCTGTGTAAGGTCTTTGGGTTCTACTCTTTAGTCAAGTAGAGGAACCCCCTGTACTTGGTCAGCATTGATAATCAGTCTTCGAAGCCATCCTTGGGGTGGCGCAAGCCACCCTAATGCAGGACCAGGAGGGGACTAGCATGGATGCTTGAGTGGTCAAGGGCCAGGCAAATGGAAGGCTGTCTGGAGTTTCACTCTCATGATACCACCAGCCAGAAGCAGACAGACATGGAGGAGGGTGACTCGTGGAACTGAGGCCTCTGAAGCAAATTTGGGGTAGGGTGACAAACAGAGCCAGGTGTTGTCTAGAACAGCTGCAGCTGCACGCTGCAGAGCAGTATTTATATATGAGCCATATGGAAAGCATTGTGGCTGGACACTGGAATTCACCAGCTATGTTTGTCTCCCTCCCTCTGAAGGCCAGACCTTGGGAGCTCTGGAGAACAGGACAGCCGTGCATGTTCACGTTGCTTCCATTTTATTTAGTAGTTTTGAACCTCGGTGCTCAGCAAAACACTCATGCCACACTGCCTGGTCCCCAAAAACTTCAACAGAGGGTGCCCATAATTCAGTTGCCTCCACCCTCTCAGCCTCCACATCCAGACCTCTGCAATACCACCGTGGAGTCGCGCTCGGAGTGCTTTTGGATTTCTTCTCCTCTTTTTTGGGGGAAGGGGACTTCTTTAATTTTCCCTCGCTTTCCAGGGGCTTTTCCATACTAGGGAAGCCTTGAATACACTCTCCCCTTTCAGAGAGGAGGGCCCACACTCTCTGGCAAAGGGTATGAACACATCTTGGAGTTGTCCCTTGAGCGCTTTTCCTGTTTGACTGGGTCTGGTAGTCAGATTCCAGCCCTGCCAATGGCTTTGCAGCTCATTGTATGCCTCCTGCTTGCAGCCCACCCTCCTGGCACCCTCTGCCTGCCTTCCAGTGCCAGTTCCTGCTGCTGCACCTCCTCGTCTCTCACACAGGCTTGCTTGCTCACCTTTACATTTTTCCTTCCTGTTCCGGAACCCTCAATCCAGACTTTCAGTACCCTCTTCTTGGTGTGAACACTGCCAGTTTGTGTGTCCTGTGCACTTCACATATGGATGACTTTATGAGTGTGGCAGGGGTACATGCACACATGCATACACACTTGTCTAGGCACATATGCATACACATGCACACACAGACGTGCACACACATGTACACATGCACACACGGGCACACATTCATATACAAATGCACAAACACAGACACACCCATGTATGTACGCACAGGCACACATGCATACACCCAAACACCCACAAATACACACCATGCTTTTCAGTTTGCATTGCCTCCAATGCATTGTTCACCTTTTGCATGTTTGTGTAAATTGTGGCTGATCCACACCTGGTCCCAATAGCATTTCCTGTACTATTGAGCTGAGCAGAGGTGCAGTGCAGGGGCATACATTAGAATGCATCTATGTGGTGACAGTGGGACAGAGGAACAAAGAATGCTCATAGCACCCTTGCCCCCATTGATCACTAGGGCCAAATATCTGGCAGCCACACACACACGCGCACACACACACACACACACACACACACACACACACACCTGTATCTGCAGCAGCATTCTGTTATTAGCCCCTCTGGGGCCTAGGACACCTGGCCTGCAAGGCTTTAGTACCCAGCACAGAGCCCTGGACAAAGCGTGGCAAGCACCTGACAGCTTGACCTTAGCCCTGGTGTGGTGAGTGTGTAGATGTGTGATTGCGGTGCACTGGGGATGGAGGGCAGCCTCGTTCCCATCAGGGAGTGTTATTTAGAGTGATCATCAACAAGGGAAATAAACATCTGTGGTGTTGTGTAACCCAGCTTTCCCCTTGTCCCCTTTCCCCCCGCCCCCCACCTCTGAAAGTGGGTCATTGACATGTGGGTGGAAATGAACCCAGGTGATGCGTCTCTGAGAAAGAATGGATTTGAGTCCTCTTGAGGACTGTGATCCCAGAGGACTGTGACACAGAGGACCATGCTGAAAAGACAGAGACACAGGCCTTCAGGGAGTCCTTGGGCCTTTGTCTGACGTGTCACTTTTGATTTTTATGATTGATGATGGAGTGAATCAACAGAATAATAACAGACACAGTGGCTGAAGTAGAAACCACGCCAAGGGGCTGTTTCCCTTTCACTCCATATACTTTCACAAGCACCTGACCTACAGGATTTTCAACAAGCAAACAAATAACAACCCTTAAACCTTTGCAACCCAATGCTTCAGAGCACACTCGTAGTTGCCTTTGAAAGCCAGCTTTTTCTTCTTGGCCTGGGACTGTGTTGATTGGATGGAAGGATTGAGGAAAACAGAATCTCCAAGGAGTCATTTGTTTTGTTTTATTTTGCTCCATCTTATTTTAAATTTTATTTTACTTTATTTTGATTTTACTTATTTTTTGTGGTGCTAGAGATCAAACTTGGCCTGATACATACTAGGCAAGTGGTCTCACCACTGAGTTGTACTCCTAGCTGTTTACTTTAACTTAAAAAAAAGTTAAAGGAGCCTGTAGTCATGACTTATACCTGTAATCCTTGCTACGCAGGAGTCTGAGATCTGAGGCTCTCAGTAACAAGTCAGCCTGGTCAGGAAAGCCTGTGAAGCTATCTCCAATTAATCATCAAAAAAGCCAGAAGTGAAGCTGTGGCTCAAGTGGTAGAGCAATAATCCTGAGTAAAAAAGGGACAGAGACTAGACCCTGAGTTCAAATCCCAGTTCAAACACCACTGCCCCCCCAACACACAAGTTAAAGCAACATTATCATTTAAAAATATGCCTGAGCCAGGTGCTGGTGACTCACACCTGTAAGCCTAGCTACTTAGGAGGCTGAAGTTTAAGGATTGAGATTTGAAGCCAGTCCAGACAGGATAGCCTTGGCAATTAACCATTGAAAAGCTAGAAGTGGGGCGGTGGCTCAAGTGATCGAGTGCCAGCCTTGAGTGAAAAAGCCAAGCAAGAAAGAGCAGAAGGCCCTGAGTTCAAGTCCCAGCACAAAAGAAGCTAAACTGAAATAAAGGGAGTCAGTTACATTACCTATCACATTTCACAAGGCGTATACTAAAACTTTTCAGTAAATGACAACTTTAGGTGGCTGAGAGCAAAATGCTTTACCAGGCCTCTTGTCCCCAAGGAAACATTATGGTGCTTTGCATCTTGGAGAAAGAGTTCTTCTCCCAAACATGTGTCATTACCTCAAGACTTCACCAGAGTCAGAAGAAAGTTTCTCCTCAGCCCTGCAGATAGTGAGTTTGCTGTTCACGTGTGGGCAACCTGGAAGTCATATCCCCAAGCTTGCCGGTCCCGGCAATGGTGGTGAGAACAGCAGGAAGAATGGCACCCATGACGGGGCGCTGGTGCCTTATGCCTATAATTCTAGCTACTCAGGAGGCTGAGATCTGAAGATAGTGACTCAAAGCCAGCCCTGGGCAGACAAGTTTGTGACACTCTTACCACAAGTTAACCAGCAAAAAATCTAGAAAAAGAGTTATGAGCAAGTGGTAGAGCACCAGCCTTGAGCGGAAAAAGTCATGAGAGAGCACCAGGCTCTGCTGAGTTCAAGCTGCAGAACTGGTACACATGCGCACACACACACACACACACACACACACACACACACACACACACACACGTAAGATTTGTGGAGTCCAGGGTCCTCTATCTTCCACACAGAAGTCTGCCAAACTTCTCCCCCTCCCCCAGATCAGGTAGGAAGCACCCAAGCCTGTGGGGTGCTGAGGGACTAGGGTGGGTTCAGCCTTCATCCCTAATGGGATCTCCTCTAATTTCCAAAGTTCTTGCCATAAAATTCACTTGGGAATTGTCAGTTGAACTGGGTGTTACTAAGCTTTCAGTCTCTGTAACACAATAATGAAGCAAGAAACTTATAAGGGGGGAAAAGCTTAGCTTGTGATTTTAGAGGTTTGGGCATCCCGGCCCCATTGCCTTTAGGCCAGTGATGGCCCAATAAATTACCTCATGGCAGCTTGAGAACAGACAGCAAGGGGTGTGGTTTTATTGGTAGCCATAGCTACCAATAGCTTAACTTCCTCCCTCCAGACTCTACCTCTTAGATGAGCACCAAGGTTAGAAATGGAGTCTTTGAGGGACACTTATCTAAGCTACCGTCCTTTTTATAGCTTGTTATTATCTTAAATTTGATATTTCCAAAACCAGATTAGTGTCTGATTATCTATTTCTCTTCTACTATTGCCACTTCTTCAGCTTCCTAGGCCAGTATCTTTAGGGTAGACTTGGTCATTCCTGGCTGCTCCTCAGATTCGTCCCTTGGAATGTTCTTGCACATATTTCTTCTTTCTGCTCCTTACTTTGTTCTTTCTCAACAACTTTTTATGATAATTTTATTAACTTTGTTTTGTGTTGCTGGTATTGGGGCTTAAACTCAGGGCAGGAGCTCTATATCCTTTAGCTCTTTTTGCTCAAGGCTGGTACTCTATCATTTAAGCTACAGCTCCACTTCTGGCAGTTTGTTAGTTACTTGGAGATAAGAGTGTTACAGACTTTTTTGCCTGGGCTGGTTTTGAACCACAATCCTCAACTGTCAGCCTCCTAAGTATCAAGGATTATGGGTGTGAGTCACTGGCATGTGGCTGATACTTTGATTCACTTTTTTTTTTCAGTTTACAAGGCATTTTTATTTTTTGCAAATTTTTTTATTGTGATTAAGTGATTATATAATTTCACAAATTTCATAGCATTGTGGGATAGTGATGCTTAGTTAAAGTCACAAACACATTCTAACTTTCATGGGGCAAATTGTCTATCGTGGTCTATAAAGTTTATAAGTTCTATGGGTTTTGACTATACAGTTGTTTCTTCCACGTCGGGTGATATTTACATTTCTTTCCTTTTGCTTAGTGTCAGCTGTTCCCTCTTTCCCTCTCATTCCCTCCCTCCCATCACTGCCATTGAGTTGCTTAGTTCGTTTTGATCAATGTCCAGTGCAGCTGATGGATCCCGCTGTTGTATGTTTTCCCGTGTTTCCCTCTGGTTCTGTGTCCTCCTCCTGGTTTCCCTCAGATGTGCACATATATGTGGTCAGCAGCATGGTAATGATTCGACCAGATGAGTGGAAGTCCTTTGTTTCTCGAGTCTTACTTACTTTGTTGTATGACCTTATGTTTTGGATTTAACATCACTTATCAGGGAGACCATGTGCCGTTTGTCTCTTTGCTCTTGGCTTACCTCACTCAACATGATTTCTTCTAGTTCCATCATTTCCCTGCAAATGCCATTATTTTGTCCTTTCTAATGGCTGCATAATATTCCATTGTGTATAGATACCACAATTTTTGGCTCCATTCATGTGTAGTGGGGCATCTGTGTTGTTTCCATATCCTGGCTATTGTGAACAGTACAGCAATAAACATGGAGGTCTTGGATTAACTTTTGAATTTGCATTTGACCTTGACTTCTTTTCTTTCCTGGTCTGCCCTTTTTGCATTCAGTCTAAGTTACCTTCATAAAATACCGTGAGACAGAAAATGTGGCTGATTGAAAAAGCTTTTAGCAACTCCTCATTGCCCGTGGAAGACCTAAGGTCTTATAGAAAGTATCATGGCTCTCCTGGTCAAGTTCTTCTGTTTCCAGCTTGTTCATTACATCCGCCCAGCTCTGTCAATCATTTAAGCCCTCCTACTCAGTGCAGCCTAGCAGCTTATAAAAACTCTTGTGAATATAGCCCTGCCAGTATATACTCTATGATCTTACCTCTTGCTGTTCCAGCCTATTTCCTTTCCTCTGTTCCTACCTGTTGCTCAGGACTCCATTCACAGTGCATCTTCTTAGTAAAAGTCACTGATCTTACTAGTCAAATTTGGTCATTTCCTTTTGTGTATATCTGAAAACATTTTCCTCATATCACTTTTAGTATCTATCACACTGTGTCGATATTACATTTGTTTAAATCTATTTTATATTTTTCTTCATGAAAATATTATAAAATATTTCGTGTTTTATCTTTGGACAGATTTGGACTTGTTTCTTGCATATTATCTAGTATTTCTTGTACTTCAGGTCTGCTAAAATGCATGATTCTACATTTCTACATCCAAAAAAATAAAAGTAATTGGGCACTGGTGGCTTATGCTTATAATCCTAGCTACTCAGGAGGCTGAGATCTGAGGATTACATTTCAAAGTCATCCAGGGTAAGAAAGTCCATGAAAATCTTATCTCCATTTAACTACCAACCAGCAGGCAGAAGTGAAGTTGTGGCTCAAGTAATAGAACACCAGTCTTAAGTGAAAAATCTAAATGACCATACCCAAGCCTGAGTTTAAGCCCCAGCACTAGCATAATTTTTTTCTGTATTTCTTTTATATTATATTATAATTCATATTACTACATTTTTCCAGCCTATTAATTTTTTCCTCAATGTCCAGTCTTCTATTAGCCTTACCTAGTATGTTTCTCATCTAATACTTTGTGTTTTCAACTTTAGAAGTTTGATTTGGATCTATCTATCTATCTATCTATCTATCTATCTATCTATCTATCTATCTATCTATCATCTATCCACCCACTTATCTATGTATACACACATACACACACACATACACACACACATGTATCTCTTTTCCTAGTTGCTAGTATGTTAGCATGCCTAATATCTTGAATGTACAAGATAGAGTTGAGTTAGTATTTTGATGTCTTTGTTAATTGCATCACTTCTATTTATAGTTTCTTCTTTTATAGGAGTTCTTTCCAAATCTGATATTATTTTTATAACTTTCTATGGCTCAGTCATATATTTATGTTTTAATCAAGTATATTTGCACTATTATGCAAAAGATCTCCAAAACTTTTTCCTTCTGCAAAACTGAAACTCTACCCCCATTAAACAACTTTTCAGTCCCGACTCTACTCCCCACCAGAACTTCATCTAAGTGGAATCACTTAGTACTTGCCTTTTTGTGTATGGTTTGTTTTACTCTCTGTTTTCTCTTCATGATTTATCCATAGGGATTGAGCATGGTAGCATATACCTGTATTTCTAGCAAATACCTGTATCCCCAGCAAAAGTTAGTAAAATCTTATTTCAAAAACAATCCAGTCATGGTGATACATGACTATAATTCCTGCTCCTTGGGATACAGAGGTAGCAGGAATGGGTTTGAATCCAGCCCAGGTAATACCATGAAAATCTATCTGGGGGTATGGTTTAAGTGGTAGAGCACTTGTCTAGTAAGTGGAAGGGCCCTGAGTCCCAATTCTGGGACTGTTCCCCCAAAGAGAGGATTCATTCATGTGAATCAAATGATAAAATTCCCTTGCTTTTTAAGGCTTAATAATATTCCATTAAATGTGCATTTCACATTTTGTTTCTTATCTACCCACTAATGGACATTTGTATCCTCTTCACCTCTTAGCTACTGTGAATACAGTTGCTGTGAAATGGATGTGCAACATGTCTTTTTTTAAATGTTTTATTTTTGCCAGTCATGGGGCTTGAACTTGGGGTCTGGATACTATCCTTTAGCTCAAGGCAAAAGGTAGCACTCTACCACTTGGAGCCACAGCACCACTTCTGGTTTTCTGGTGGCTAATTGGAGATAAGAGTCTAATGGACTTTCCTTCCTGGGCTGGCTTTGAATCATGATCCTCAGATCTCAGCCTCCTAGGAGGCTTGTAATCCTAGGATTACAATCATGAATCACCAGCTCCCAGCTCTGGTAATTTTTTGTTAGATGTCAGAGCATTGAGAGTCTTATCTATATGGATAATTGATATGTTTGTAGTTTTAGAAATATTTTTGCTAGGCACCAGTGGATCATGCCTGTAATCTAGCTACTCAGGAGGCTGAGATCTGAGGATTGTGGTTTGAAGCCAACCGGGTAGATAAAAATCAGAAACCCTTATTTTTAATGAGCCAGCAAAAAGCAAGAAGTAAGCTGTGGGCCAAGTGGTAGAGCACCAGCCTTGAGCAAAAAAGCTGAAGGGTAAACTCTGAAGTCAAGGCCAAGTATTGGTAGTCAAAAAGAAAAAGAAAAAAAGACTCTTGAGGCTTATTCTTGGCTAGCAAATAGTCATGTAAAAATGGTGAATGTTTCAAGGGTTGATATTATTATTATTATAATTATGTGTTACCAGTGCAGCTTTCAGAATCAATTCATTTTCCCCACTGTAATGTTGCCATCCTTGATACTCTGTGTGATTTTCCACAATGGCAGATGGTTACCTGAGTGACTTTCCATTCTCTGTAAGTTCTAGGACTTGCTTCCTTTGTTCTACTTGTGTATTTTTCTCCCCTGCAAGGGGTCCTGTTCACACATGTGCCCTTACTGGTATTTAGCTGAGTAATTCTACACAGGTATCTCTCAGCTCAGCTCTCTTCTCTCTAGTACCTTGCTCTGCAAACCCTGGCCTCCCAGATTTACAGCTCTATTTCCTCAGCTCAGGGATAGCTCAGCACACTTGCATTCCACTTCCTGGCACACTGGGCTGAAAACTCTCTCAAGGAAATAAGCTAGGGCAGCAGTAAAGCTCATCCCCCACACCATCTCGCTCATGAATCACTGTCCTGTGTTGCCTGCTGTTTAATGTATTTCTTTTCATCTGCCACATCCCCCACCACTGGGTTTTGGTAGTATCTGGTAAGGAGAGTTAGTTTACTCCCTGTTAGTCCACTTTGCCAGGAGTGGGAATCTCTTGGCATATGTTAATAATGATCACCTCTCCTTTCTTCCAGGACTATTCTATGCCTTTGTATTAGCAGAATGCTTAGTTCTCTGCACTGTGAGAGGTTTAAGTGCTCCACTTAAATACTTAGAATACCTTGAAAACACGTAGAAACAGAAAAAATAATTCTTTCTGATGAGTTTTGAAATATTAGGAGAACTCAGTGTTTCTGGTGACAACTTACCGAACAAAGAGGCCAGCTCTAGGGTTGTCGGGGGAAGAGGGCTAGATTTCTGAGATCCAGGGATCCCATTCTTGCACAAGAAGGAAGCCCCTTTGATTTCTCTCTGGGGTCCAGAGAGATGGACTGACTTTTCTAGACGACTCTAGAAGTTACTTGCAGTGTACCATGGAAGGGGTACCTCCATGAAGTGTCCTATCCCTCTGCTTCTTGGGAAAGTCAGAGCAAGGCACAGCATGTCACCTGTGCACACTAAGAAGTAGAATTGCTGCAGAACCTGCCTTGCTAGGACTCAGGGTGCTGAATTTACTTCTTCACCTTCCATGCTTGAAATTCTTTTTCCACAGGCCAGTGGTAGGAACACCATTTGGTTTGCTTTGATTTGGAAGAGAGTTGTGGCTTTATCCAACATGTGATGTTGACCCAAGCCAGAAGGGGAATACCCTGGCTTGTTGGACTTGAGTAGCTTTTACAGCCGCCTCAGGCTGAATCTGTGTGTAAAGAGGTGGTGCGACGTCACAGGAAAACACAGGACCTGGGTTAGGAGAGCAAGAGTCTGATCTTGGATTAGTGCTAATGTTCTGCAGCTCTGGGAAGTGACTTAACTCTTCTGCGCTTCTGTTTCCTCTTCTGAAATGACAGTTAAGGAAGAGAAATCATGACAGCTTTTATTTTCCAGATGCTCCTTCCATGCTACACTGTTAAGTATTTCACATATGAAGATCAAGTGTTTTGAAATTCCTAGACTCACTCTATGTATCTATGTATCTGTCTGTGTCTGTCTGTCTGCCTGCCTATCTATCTATCTATCTATCTATCTATCTATCTATCTATCTATCTATCTATCTATCTATCTATCTATCTATCTATCTATCTATCTATCTATCTATCTATCTATCTATCTATCTATCTATCTAATCTTCTACTTATCTGTTTTCCAGGACTTGTGTTTGAACTTAGGGCCTTTTGCTTGCTTCGCTTGCTTGCTCAACTAGTGCTCTACTACTTGAGCCATGCCTCCATCCTGGCTTGTCTTTACTGCCCAGGCTGGCTTTGAACCACAATCCTCAGAACTCAGCCTCCTGAGTAACTAGGATTACAGGAATGAGCCACTGGCTCCTGGCAAAATTTTGGAGCATTATAAATTTCCTACATAAGGGATTCATGACTTAGACCATTCACCATTCTCTTTGTGTTCTTAACTTGCTGTTGATCTTCTGACAGATTGGAGATGGCTCATTCTCAGTGACGGCACTTCGTTTTCCCCCTTTTACTTTCAAATACCTAAAGTGACAATATTTTACAGCTGCTAATTCACTTGATCCTTTTAGCTTCTGCAAGAAAGGTATCCCATCATATTCCTGTTTGTCCAAGGAGGAAAATAGAATGTGGAGATATGAAGTACTTTGAACAAATGCACACAATTAGTAACACAGGAGTCTCTCTAGAAGGCCTGGCGCCACAATCCAGGCTCTTAACCAATAGGTTGTGTTGTATCTCAGTCATCTTTGCTGTTGATAGTTTAAATTGAGCAGAAATTTAATGCCATGGAGGAGGGAAGGAAGAAAATGTTCTCCCTTATTCTCCAATCAGAACTGGCAAATATATACAGAATTATACAATGTTTAATTAGAACATCCATAGAATTTTACTTATAATAAACATGTCCTTGATTCCTAGCTCTTTTTACAAAATGTGAACAATCTTTATACTTGTTTGTCCTAGAGTTAGTCTTGGCATGGTCTCCCAGAAGGCCAAATGAGAACTTAGAAGTTGCAGAAGTAATTGTTTAATTGAATGGCTATAAAATTAATAGAATCTTTCTTCAGTGCAGTGTATCTCTCTATCTCTCTCTGGTTGAGTGGGGATTGAAAATTGGACTAATAGGAGAACAGGAGTCTGTGAAATGTTGTATCTGATGCTGGCAGTATTTCTCTCAGAAAGAGGTCACTCTGCTTGCGTCACTAACCAACAGGGTTTAGGACAGAAAAAAAGATTAAAGAGAAATGTTAATTTGAGGAAGATAGCGTTCATGTTAAATTTAGAAATATTCTTGGAGATGGGTAATTTTGTTTTTTTGTTGTCTAATAGCACCAGAATTATACTATCAACATTTCAGTGAGTTGACTTTCAATAAAATGGACCCTGAAAAGTATCTATAAGTTTCTCTGCATGTGCCTGAATATTTAGTTGTAGAGAAACTTAGTGCCTATGACTATGAAATAGAATATAAACACCAATATCATTAACTATAAGTAATAATCATAATAAACATTAATTGAATTATTAAATAGAAGGGACCTGGTTTGAAATGAATGGCTGTTAATGTTATTTAACTATGTGGATTGCCTGCTTGCAAATAAGAAAAGAAGCATTTACATTTTCTAACTTCAGACAGTTGTCCTAATTGCAGTCATACACACAAAAATTGTTTATTATTCCATTTGGTGAAGGCCTTCAAATTAGAAAGCTAGCAAACAATCTGAGAGTGGAACTAATCAAATTAACTGTTCAGTGAGAAATGGAAATGTACTTTAGTTTAGGCTTTCGGCTATGGGACCAGGGCTACAGAGTCCGATTCTAATCATCAGGGTAGGACATGGCCCAAGCATCTGGTTCACAGATTCGTGCCAGATCAGGAGAGGCCAGGAGCAGTGAGATTGCCATTCAGATCTCATCAAAAAAGGGCCTTTTGAAAATTATCTCAGCGGTCCCTTTCTGCCAGGCACGGGGAGCTGCCTCTGGCTGATGCACGGAGGTTCACTCATTTGTGGAGGCTTGAGTGTCATTTCACATGCCACTCGAACCTGGGTGATCTGAGACATGGAAGCGTGACCAGATGCCAAAGACTTGAAAGAGAAAAGCTGTGGATTTTCTGGGTAGGGGTTTTGTACTCTCCAGGCCCAGTATGGACTTACATTCTTTGTGGATCCAGCACAAAGCAGCTAACTTCTGATTTTGGTAACGGTGTGTGTTTAGGTACGGTGCGAATGTGTCCCACAAGGCTTATGTGCTAGAAGCTTGCTCCTCAGTGTGGCAATGCTGAGAGGCCATGGGCCTTTAAGAGGCGGGGCCTAATAAGAGGTAGTTAGAACATTGTGTGTGTGTGAAACCTTGGAAGGGCTTATTGTGTGAATGCTGGACCCTAGTCAGTTCTTGTGTGAGTAGATGGTTATAGCAAGAATGATCCCAACCTCTCACATTCTGTGGCTTCCTGTTTCAACCTGTGGTCTTTCTGCACATGGCCATTTCTTCTGCTTCTCTGGTATATCGTGGCAGCCATGGGGAACATTACTAGAGAACAAACAGATTTTAAACTTTCACTTTCAAACTTGTGGGCTAAATAAACACTTTAAAGCTAATAAATTACCCACCATCAGGCATTTTATTACAGCTGCAGGAAGCAGACTAAGACAACCATCATAATTCATATAATAGGGGAAAATTGCCCTTCTGGGCATCCAGGTCCTCCCCTGTGTGCAGGACCCAGGCTGAGACAGAGTGAAGTAGAGGAGGAATCAGCCACAGTGTATGAGGTGCCACTGCCTTTAGACACTCAATAAACAAGCTCCTTTTCCTCCTGCTTACCCATCAGTCTCCTACTAACTTCCTATCGGCTGAGGTTCTCTAGCTTAGACTCCAAAGGGAGTCCAGAGATCTAGGAAATGGTCAGTTCTTTTGGAAGTGAGTCTCTTTTTTTAATCTTTCTCCTCTTAATGAGGAGTCTAGAAGAGATACAACGTTGACAGGAACATTCTGCTCCTTTCCAAACTTTGGCAATTTTCCCTCATTTTTTCCTCTGACCTTTCCACACAAGTCTTCCCCGTGCCGCCCTCCCCCCTTAGGAAATCATTGTTGGGTGGGGTTGGGATAGATGAAGGAGGATGATGGAAGGGGTGACATCGATCCAGATGCATTGTCTTCATAAACTGACATGTTGAATTGAAACCCCTTTGTACATATACTTAATAATGAGATAAAATACTGTTCTGTTTAGTTAAAAAAAGAAAATCATTGTGTTAAAGATTAAGAGTGCATCTCCAGTTAGAATGGCTAAAATCAAGAACTCTAATAACAACAGATGCTGGAAGGGATGTGGACAGAAGGGAACCTTACTGCATTGTTGGTGGGAGTGTAAAATTGTTCAACCACTTTGGAAAGCAGTATGGAGTTTCCTCAAAAGACTCCACATAGAGCTCCCCTATGACCTAGCAATCCCACTTTGGGGCATTTACCCAACTGTTCACAAACAAGACCACACTAAAGCTACCAGCACGACTATGTTTATTGCAGCACTATTTACTATAGCTAAGATATGGAACCAACCCAGATGCCCCTCAGTAGATGAATGAATCAAGAAAATGTGGTATATATACACAATGGAATTCTATGCTTCCATCAGAAAGAATGACATTGCCCCATTTGTTAGGAAATGGAAAGACTTGGAACAAATTATATTAAGTGAAGTAAGCCAGGCCCAAAGAAACATAGGTCTCATGGTTTCCCTTATTTGCAATATCTAGTATATGTCTGAGTCAAGCAGAAATGGTCAGATAAGGTGATGTTAGGAAAATGAACCCTAAGATATGTATGCAATTTTTTTTCTTTCATGTGATTGTTTCTAACACATTTATAAGATGATTTCTTTGTTGCTTTGTATGTCCCTCCCCCACAGTATAACCCGTGCTTTCACTGTATTTGATGTTGGTATAATTTGTGGAGGGGAAGGGGAAAAACAAATCGTTTAAATAGGGATACAGGTGGACCCATTGCAACAATGAGATGTACAAGTCGTTATGTCGAAAACGAACTTTACAAATTTGGTGTGGTGGTGGGGGGAGGATTGGGTGGGAGGGTGGGAGGGGGAGGATGGGAAGAGATGGGAAGGGGAAACAAAGGAGGAGGCTACAATGCTTGATAAGAAACATACTCATTATCTTGCCCATGTAATTGTAACTCCTCTGTACAGTATTTTCACAATAAAAAATGTGAAAAAAAGATTAAGAGTGTATTTTAAAATCTAATACAAGTTGAGCACGTCTAATCCTAAAATCCAAAAACTAAAATTTTATAAAATTTTATACCATGAACTTTTGTTTCCTGCATAGAATTAGTTAAAATATTCTAACAGCTGGGCACTGGTGGGTCATGCTTGTAAGTCTAAGCTACTTGGGAAAGTCCATGAGATTAAAAAAGCATTTACAAAATATCTTTACAAAGGAGTTGCCATTCAACAAGGTAGTCTATGAACATGACATATCTTGATCAAAGTTACCCCTTTCTGCTGTTGGTTTTTTTTGGGGGGGAAGGTCCGGTTGTGGGGCCTGAACTCTGGGCCTGGGTGCTGTCCCTCAGCTCTTCAGCTCAAGGCTAGCGCTCTACCACTTGAGCCACAGCGCCACTTCTGGCTTTTTTCTTTTTGCTTATGTGGTGCTAAGGAATCGAACCCAGGGCCTCATGCATGCAAGGCAAGCACTCTACCACTGAGCCACCTTCCCAGCCCTCAAAGTTACCCCTTTCAACGTTCTCATCCAGTCCTCCCAACAGACCCCTTCACTCACTTTTCTTAATTTTGTAGGATATCTATTGAGATTTTTGCCATTTAACAAAGCAGTTTATGCATACAATGCACCTTGCTCCATGCCACCCCTTTCACATTGTCACCCCCCCTTTGAAGTACCACTTCCCTTATTTTCCTTAATTTTGTAATGTATATAATGAATTCTTGCCTGCATTCTTTCCTCTTCCCCCTTCATCCTTCTGCCCCTCTCCCTTTGGTCTTATTTGCAAGTACTCTCTTGTAAGTACTTGCAAGTACTCATTTCCTGGTACTTATTTTGTTGGGCTTTGACTTAGTTTTTCTAAGGATTTATACCATTTAAACTCCCCATAGAGTCTATTATACTTCCGTTAATTCATGTGTAACTGCTTTGCATACCTCCCGGTGTGTTTACTTATAGATTTATAGTTTTATAGATTTATAGTTACCACAAATGAGAGAAAACATGCAACCTATATTGACATATACTCCTAATCTTTAACATAATGATTTTCTTTTCTTTTCTTCCTTTTTTTTTTTTTTTAAAAAAAAACTACACAGAGTCTAACTTACTCTATGAGAGCCTTTATCTCCGATTAACCAGTGAAAACCTCAGAAGTGGAGCTATGGCTCAAGTGGTAGAGTACTACTAGCTTTGAGTAAAAAAGCTCAGGGACGGCTCCCAGGCTCTGAGGTCAAGCCCCATAACTGGCACACACACAAACAAAATATGTTGTAAAAATACTTTTAGCCTACATATATATAATATATATTTGAAATGTAAATGAATTTTATATATGCATATATATGTGTGTATACAGACATACACACATGTTCCAGAATTGGAAAAAGATGGAGGTCCCCAAAACCTCTCCCACTCATTTTGTATAAGTTGTGCAGAACAATGATTGGGGGGGGAGGGTGAGGACCCATACTTTCTCACATCAACACGCTGCGTGTTTTATGAGCAGAAGGGATTCTAGTGGAAAGCCTGGGTTCATACGTCACTGGAGGATGCGGCGCGGCTGGGGGGGAGGGTGGTGGAGAGGTGGGTCTCTGTGGACATGGGCCAAGTCCTCTCAGTTGGATGGGCTCAGCAAGGGAGGGACATCCTGAGGAAGACTGCTCAACTTTAAGGCCACTATGAGGCACCATTCACTGATGAGCTCACAGCTGAGAGAAGGCAGGAGAGGTGGGGAGCAAGTTCTGACTTTTCTTTCCTTTGTGCCAATCCTGGGGCTTGAACTCAGGGCTTAGGCACTGTCCCTGAGCTCTTTTGCTCAAGGCTAGTACCCTACCACTTGAGCCACCAGCCTTGAATAAAAAAAGCTAAGGGATAGTGCCCAGGCCCTGGTTTGAGCCCCATTACTGACATAACTGCCCTCTCTCATTAAAAAAAAAAAAGAAAACAGACTCCTTAGGAGTGAAATTTATTGAAATGCAGCACTAACATGTATGGAGATATAACAATGATGTGACTAGATCAAAGCCAAAAGAGCAAAAAGTGAATCAGATCCTTCTGCAACCATAAAAGCTCTATATGGAGGTATGTAACTGTCATCCCAGCTATATGGAAACTAGAAGGATTAAAGCATTGAGGTTCAGGCTGGTCATGGATAGAAACATGAGACCATATCTTAAAAATAATCAAAGGTAAATAAGGTAAATTTGATCACAGTGTATTATATGCATGTATGGAAATATAATAAAACCTCTTCATGTAATTTATACATGCTAATGATAATATTGTCCTTTTTTCTTTTTTGGTCTGGTTGTGGGGCCTGAACTCTGGGCCTGGGCACTGTCCCTCAGCTCTTCAGCTCATGGCTAGCACTCTACCACTTGAGCCACAGAGCCACTTCTGCCTTTTTTTTCTGCTTATGTGGTGCTGAGGAATCAAACCCAGGGCCTCAAGCATGCAAGGCAAGCGCTCTACCACTGAGCCACCTCCCCAGCCCCAAATATTGTCCTTTTTATCTAAATGTAGAAATAATATCCTTAGATAAGCAGACTAAGCAATTCTTGTATAGAAAGAACAGAAATATATGAGGCACTGAAGTTTTATACTCAAGGTACAAAAGAGCTTAGGAGATGGTGGGGTCATTTGAAGAGTCCACAGTCCCCCTCTAATGACACAATAGAATTAAACAAGCAATTTGAACCACAAAAAGGAAGACAAATTTCAAGGAATCCTTGAACAAGCCCAACCTGAAAGTGCTTAGGCCAAGAACAGTTCCCAGCAGTCTTGAGACACCTTTCCTAATGTAAGTTGACCATGTCCCAGAACGTGCCAGGGAGAACATTATGTACAACTGACCATTGGTTTGGTTTCCTGAGACACACTGCTGTCATTTTCCACAGGATGCACTTGGAAATGTCAAGAGATATAGTCATCAAATCTATCTCAGTGGCTATGGTTTTTCCTGTACTATGTCATCTAATAGTCTGGTACTAAAGTACAGACATTCACAGTGTTGTTGAAAAGAGTTTTTCCTGGGCTGGGAAGGTGGCTCAGTGGTAGAGCGCTTGCCTTGCATGCATGAGGCCCTGGGTTCAATTCCTCAGCACCACATAAGCAGAAGGAAAAAAAAGCTGGAAGTGGCGCTGTGGCTCAAGTGATAGAGCGCTAGCCTTGAGCTGAAGAGCTGAGGGACAGCGCCCAGGTCCAGAGTTCAGGCCCCACAGCCTGACCCCCCCCCCCCAAAAAAAAAGAATTTTCCCTGTTATTTCCCTTGAGGTAAACTTTATTAATATGCCTGATCTGGGGTTTGAACTCAGAGCTTTATTCTTTCCCTTAGCTTTTTCCTCAGGCTAGTGCTCTACCACGTGAACCATACCTTCACTTCTGGCAATTCTTTTTGTTGTTAATTAATTGGAGATAAAAAAAAAACTCTCAGATTTTCCTGTCTGGACTGGCATTGAACACTGATCCTCAGATCTCAGGCTCCTGAGTTGCTAGGATTACAGTTGTGAACTATTAGTGTTCAGCTCCCTAGAGGTAAACTTTAAAGAAGGCTATCCTAGTACCAGGGCTGCTAGATTTCTTATATAAAGAACAAATAAAGATTTGAACCATCCATAGGATATTTCCTTCCTTCCTACCTTCCTTTCCTTTCATAACAAATAAAGATTTGAACCATCCATAGGATATTTCCTTCCTTCCTACCTTCCTTTCCTTTCATAACTGGTCATGACTCAAATTTTTTCTGGTTTTGTCTATAGATCTTTATTATATGTATGTAGTGTTGGGGAGGGTAAAAGAAAACACAGAGCTGGGCAGCAGTTACAGTGTTAAAAACAGATGCTGCTCAGGGCTGTTGAAATAGGGAGAAAGAGGTGTGGTACAGGTAGCTCATGCCTTTAATCCTAGTTACTCATGAACCTGAGATCTGTGGTTCAAAGCTAGCCCAGTCAGAAAGCTCCATGAGATTCTTATCTTCAATTAACCAGTAAAAAATCCTGGAAGTGGTGGGGTGCTGGTGGTTCACACCTGTTATCCTAGCTACTCAGGAGACTGAGATCTAAGGATCGCAGTTCGAAGCCAGCCTGGGCAGGAAACTCTCGTCTCCAATAAACTATTCAAAAAACCCGGAAGTGGCATTGTGGTTCAAGTGGTAGAGTGTGTGCCTTGAGCAAAAGAAGCTCAGGGACAGAGCCCAGGTCCAGAGTTCAAGCCCCAGGACTGGCAGGGAAAAAAAAGGAAAAGAAAAGCTGGGTGGCTCAAGTAGTAGAACACTACCATCCTTGAGCAAGAAAGCCAAGCAATAATGTGAGGCCCTGCGTTCAAGCTCTAGGCCCAACACACATACACACACACACACACACACACACACACACACACACACACACACACAATGGGGGAGGGGATGAGAACTTGATATAGAACTGGGCTTGATGCTGGACATAGTTTGAGCAAGTGTGACTTCATAGCTAAGGAGTTGGGTAGTCGGTTGATGGGAACTAAGAGATAATGCAAGGAATGAGGGGGATTGAATCTAACAAGATTCTTGCTGAAAACAGGCCAGGGTGATGAGGCCTCACCTGAGGGATGATGGGAGAAGAGGAATGGAGTGATGAGGTACTGTGTGATTATGTGTGTGTGTGTGTGTGTGTGTGGTGGTGGTGGGGTGTTTCAGGTTAAGTTAAACTTAGCAACATTCTTCCTAAAATTGGACTCCACAAGGAAATATACAGATTGGCCTTGTTGGGAGGGGTCCAGAAAGCTGACTAAAGTCTAGTCAATCAAGGAATCTTGGTCGGCAGTATGGATATAGCTGTTAACGCAGACCAACAGGTGCTGTTCTGTATGATGAAAGATTCTTTGCCATTTCTCTCAGTTTTCATATCTTTCTTTCCAACTACTAAACTACTTTTTTCCCTCAAAAAGATCTACCACCCATCATAAAGTTATATCAGGAAGTATTCCTTCATCACTATATGTAAAAATCATTGCTGACAGGAGGTGAATAACAGGGTTCTTGTACCTTCGAGAATATTTGTTGAATCAGTGTGGTACATCTCTATGCTTTTCATAAGTTAATTGCTAACTTCCAGAGGTGGGTGGGAAGTATATTTCTTACTTTCTGGTCTCTTATCAAACATGCTGAGCACGGCTTGGTTAAGCAGTAACTCTTGCTATGCAAGTAAACAGAATTCTCCACTCCTCTACCCCTTTGGCACATGGGAATTAGTTGGGAGAAAAGAAACAGTAGTAATGCTAACATATTGAACTAGAAGTGAGTCAGTTTCTTTAACTTACTTTGAGAATACTTAGCCTCACAGAAGATAGAGTGTTTCCTGAGGCCTATTACCTGTTTATTCTTTATGGAAAAGAAACTTGATGGACCTTAGGGCTTTCTACTGACAGCACATGGGCCTTGAGCAACAATGAGCTATGCCTTAGTTTAGAACGAGACAAAAGTTGGCTCTGACTTTGACTTCTCAGAAGTTTTATGAAT
Organism: Dipodomys merriami; assembly: GCF_024711535.1. Classification (NCBI taxonomy): domain Eukaryota; kingdom Metazoa; phylum Chordata; class Mammalia; order Rodentia; family Heteromyidae; genus Dipodomys; species Dipodomys merriami. Next base: position 70,232,324 of record NW_027206179.1, on the reverse strand, counting down.
GCTTACCACTTGAAGAGCCAGAAGCAGCGTGGAGACTGAATTGAATGGTGAGGTATGAACAACAATCTAGGCTTATCATGCACAAAGGGCAGGAATTGATGATGAACTTAGGTTTAGAGACAGCCACCTATATAATATGATCTAGACATTTCCAGAAAAGTAGCTCCATGATAAACAGCAGCCTCTCTCTCTCTCTCTCTCTCTCTCTCTCTCTCTCTCTCTCTCTCTCTCTCTCTCTCTCTCTCTCTCTCATAGCAGGGCTTGAACTCATGGCCTGAGGGCTGTCCTTTAGCATTTTCACTCAAAGATGGTGCTTTTCCACTTGAGCCACACATCTCCATTTCTAGCTTGTGGTAGTTAATTGGAGATAAATGTCTAACAGATTTCTCTCCCTTTGAACTGCTGTCATTGGAGCTCAGCATCCTGAGTAGCTAAGATGACAGGTGTGTCTCACTAGCAGCCTGTACCTAGGCCTCACTTCTTAAGTATCTACCTCAGAGCCTGACATTTAGACCAGAGGATAGATGACTGGGTTTTGGTAGGCTTTTGTCTCCAGAGAAGTCCTTTAAAAGGCAAATATAATACTTAAAAAGAAGAATATCTTAATATATCAGCATCGGGCCACATAGTATGCAATACAAATGAGTCAAATAGATGCTAACTTCAGGATCTTGAAGGCCCAAGTCCTCATTGTTAGATCTCTCTGTACCAGAATGTGCCACCGTGATACATGGAAGGACTGACGCTGACCAGAGACCCAATATGGCTGCAAGTTCTCCTCTCACTGAACCAGACTTCCCCCTTGCTCACTTCACCTGCTAGCCCCCAGCTTTGGTTCAGTGTAGGATGCAATTAAACCCTAAGAATCCTGAATACTGGGACTATTATGCTGACCTTACCCTTACAGGGCTATGAGGAATTTTGATTCAAATGAATTCTGATTGTGACAACCACATTATCACAGCTGATAAAGAGAAAATAGTTGTTGCAGGTTTTTAAAAAAATGTATGCATGTATGCATGTGTATGTTAGTATTGGGCCTTGGGGTTTGAGCTCAGGGCCTGTCCCTTAGCTTTTTGGCTCGAGGCTTGTACTCTGCTACTTGAGCCGCAGCTCAATTTCTGGATTCTTGGTAGTTAAATGGAGACAAGAATCTTACAGACTTTTGATAGTTAATTGGAGATAGGAATTTCACAGCGTTTCCTACCTAGGCTGGCTTTAGGACTTAGATCTCAGCTTCCTGAATAGCTAGGATCATAGGCATGGGCTACTGGCACATGTATTCAGATAGCAGTTTTAGTTGGCATGCTGAGGAAGTGTTTTGTTTTTTTTTAGCTCCCTGAGTTACATGGACATCTGGTGGGTTTCTGTGATGAACTGAGAGTTCTTAGAAGACAAGGATAACTGTCTGGTTATCATGTCCTTGATCTAAAGGCAAAAGCACTGAAGGAGCCATTCAGGTTATTCTAAACCTAAGACAAATTAAAAGGAGACTGAGTGTCAGAGAAGCAGCCAAAGACAGCTGCACTTGGAATATTTATGCTATGGACAACACCTGGGATTTTAGAATGACAGCAACCTCTACAACCATCTGATGAGATTTATTTGAAAATATGAATCGAGATGAGATATATAATATTTTTCCAGGATTTTCTGAATATTGCCCTTTCTGTAAAGCTGCACAGGGAAATGATAAAAGGATCTCTCTAGTGACTTGGGATGCTTCCCAGTAAGGTACCGTTAATACTACATGGTGCCTTTGAATCTTGGTTTCCTTAATATTATGCTTTCCGTAATTTGGATCTTGGATGTCCCCAAAAGCCCATATGTTAAAAGCTGTGGTACCCAGGGTGGTGTTATTAGGAGGTGGTGGAAACTTTAAAAGGTGGAGACAAATAGTCTTTAGCTCATGGGGGCATGGACATAAAGAAGATCAGGGCCCATGTGCCCTTGTCACGCTCTTCTCCTTGGGCATGGAGCGACTGGTTTTGCTCTGCCTTACATCCCCCATCACAGATACCAGATATCACTTGACAGCTCTACCACAGGCATAAAAGAAATGGGCTAATCAATCACAGTCCAAAACTGTGAATGAAAATAACCTCGTTTCTCTTTATATGCCAATTCTTTCTGTATTCTGTAATAGTGACAGAAATAAAATGTGCCACTGAAATGGATCAGCACTCCTTGCATCAATGGCCGATTCATAAAGTACTTTCTGTTATGTCAGCATGTAAGAAGTGCTCACAGAATGATGGGACACAGCCAAGGGATACAGAGACAGGCTTGAGGAAGCCTGGCTATGCGGATCAATTGAGCACACACAGGAATGAAGGCAGTAATGGACTGTAACTTATTGAGTTATGTACAAATCCTGAAGTCCACACGATAAACAAAGGAATTCCTTCAGATGGAATGCCATCTGATAAATCCAAAAAGAACAGTAGAAGGAATAGAAATTCACAACTTTGTAAACAGAGTAAAGCTATATTCGGGCCAGAATGATGAATGGATGAAAATTTGGAGAGGTGAAGAAGATTTACACACAGATTCCTTATTGATTATATGAATAAGAAAAGTTGTCTTAACCCAAGTTAAGTGAGCAATCAAAGGGTACATTTGTGACCACAAGACAAACTACCTTCCAGCAATCCATTTTGGCTCTTTGAGAGCCGTTCTTAGCTTTCAAAGAAGCTTTTCTGCCTGAAATGCATATCTCAGGTTAGTTTAAATTGAGAGATAACTGGCTTGGATTCTAAGAATGGGCAATGCCATGAATTACCAGGGAAAAGAAAATGGAGGCGTGTCTAGACTAAAGGAGACCGGAGAGGTATGGCAACCAAATACTTATTTTTTTAAAACCTTATTTTCTTGTAAAGATACTGTACAGAGAGATTATGGTTACCTCAGTAAGGTAATGAGTACATTTCTTGTTGGGCATTGTTACCCCTCCTTTGTTTTTCTCCCACTCTCCCTTCCCTCCCCTGCCTCCCTCACTCTTCCCCCTCCCAACGTTATAAGGTTCATTTCCAATATAGAGTCTTGTGAGTATCACTGTTTCAGTGGGCCAGCCTGTGTCCTTGTTTCAGCATTTAGTTATTCCCTTTCCCCTCCAAATACTTTTTTGTTGTTGTTGTTTTGTCGGTAGTGGGACTTGAACTCAGAGCCTGGGTGTTGTCCTTGAGCTCTTTTACTCAAGGCTAGTAGCACACTACCACATTGAGCCACAGAGCCACTTCCATAACAACTAAATACAATGCATGATTCTAAGTTAAATTTTGGATTGGGGTAAAAGCAATATATAAGACATTATTGGCATTTAAGGATACAGGTGGACCTGTTGCAACAATGAGAATTACAAGTTGTCATGTCGAAAACGAACTTTACAACTTTGGTGGCGGGGGGGGGGAGGATTGAGTGGGGGGTGGGGGGGAGGATGGGAAGGGATGTGAAGGGTTAACAAAGGAAGAGGCTGCAATGTTTGATAAGAAATGTACTCATTATCTTGCCCATGTAATTGTAACCCCTCTGTACAGTATGTTCACAAAAAAATAAAATAAAAAAGACATTATTAGACAAATTGTGGAAAATGGACTATAGATTAATTATATTGAATACAAGTTAAGTTTTTTTAAATTTAATTTAATTTTATTTGTGAACATATTGTACAGAGGGGTTACAATTACAATTACATGGGCAGGATAATGCGTACATTTCTTACCAAGCATTGCAGCCTCCTCCTTTTGTTTACCCTTCACATCCCTTCCCAGCCTCCCCCCTCCCCCCCAATCCTTCCCCCCCCCCCCCGCACCGATGTTGTAAAGCTCGTTTTCGACATGACAACTTGTACTTCTCATTGTTGCAACAGGTCCACCTGTATCCTTAAACGACTTGTTTTTCCCCATCTCCTCCACAGGTTATACTGACATCAAATATAGTGAAAGCAGGGGTTATATCGTGGGGGAGGGACATACAAAGCAACAAGAAATAATCTTATAAATGCGTTAGAAACACATGCATTAAAGAAAAAAAAAGTTAAAATACATATCTAAGGGTTCATTTTCCTAACATCACATTATCTGTCCTTTTCTGCTTGACTCATACGTATACTAGATATTGCAAATAAGGGAAACCATGGGACCTATGTTTCTTTGGGCCTGGCTTACTTCACTTAATATAATTTTTTCCAAGTTTTTCCATTTCCTAACAAATGGGGCAATGTCATTCTTTCTGATGGAGGCACAGAATTCCATTATGTATATATACCACATTTTCTTGATCCATTCATCTACTGAGGGGCATCTAGGTTGGTGCCATATCTTAGCTCTGGTAAATAGTGCTGCAATAAACACAGTTGTGCTGGTAGCTTTGGTGTGGTCTTGTTTGTAAACGTTGGGGTAAATGCCCAAAAGTGGGATTGCTGGGTCATAGGGGAGCTCTATGTGAAGTCTTTTGAGGAACCTCCATACTGCTTTCCAAAGTGGTTGAACAAGTTTACATTCCCACCAACAATGAAGTAAGGTTCCTTTCTGTCCACATTCCCTCCAGCATCTGTTGTTGTTAGAGTTCTTGATTTTTGCCATTCTAACTGGAGTGAGGTGGTATCTCAATGTTGTTTTGATTTGCATTTCTTTTATGGCTAGGGATGCTGAGCATTTCTTCATGTGTTTATTGGCCATCCTTCTTTCTTCTTCAGAGAAGTTTCTCTTTAAGTCTTTAGCCCACTTATTTATTGGGCAGTTGTTTCTTTGGGGATTTGTTGTTGGGGGATTTAATTTTTTGAGTTCCAGGTATATTTTAGATATGAGACCCTTGTCCGTTGTATGGCTAGTGAAGATCTTCTCCCAATCCGTGGGCTTTCTATTAATCTTGCTAGCTATGTCCTTTGCCATGCAGAAGCTCTGCAACTTCATGCAATCCCATTTGTCCAACCTTTCTTTGATTTGTTGTGTTTCCGGGTCTCTATTCAGAAAATTTTGTCCTGAGCCAAGGAGACCTAGGGTTTCTCATATTCCATCCTGTAATGTTTTCAGAGTGTCTGCTTTGACTTCCAGGCCTTTGATCCATTTGGAGTTGATTCTGGTGCAGGGTGATATATAAGGATCTAGTGTTAGTTTTCTACAAGTAGTTAACCAATTTTGCCAGCACCATTTACTGAAGAGGCTGTCTTTCTTCCATTCTATTGTTTTAGCTCCCTTATCGAAGATTAGATGGCTATAGGTCTGTAGGTTCTTTTCTGGGTTTTCAATTCTATTCCATTGGTCCTGAGGTCTGTTCTTATGCCAATACCAAGCTGTTTTGATTACTATGGCTTTATAGTAGAGTTTGAAATTTGGTATTGATATTCCTCCAGCAGTGTTCTTTCCATTGAGGAGCGTTTTTGCTATTCGGAGTCTTTTATTGTTCCATATGAATTTTTGGATTGCCTCTTCTATTTCCTTGAAGAATGAGGTTGGAATTTTGATAGGTATCGCATTGAATTTGTAGATAGCCTTGGGAAGTATTGCCATTTTCACGATGTTAATCTTTCCAATCCAGGAGCATGGGAGGTTTTGCCATTTTTTAAGTTCTGTGTTGATTTCCTTTTTCAAGATTTTAAAGTTTTCATCATAGAGGTCCTTCACTTCTCTGGTTAAGTTAATCCATAGGTATTTTATTTTTTGTGGGGCTATTACAAATGGAGTTGCTTTCCCAAGTTAAGTTTTCTGATTCTGATTTTGGAACAGCATGTTCTTATCTTTGGAATATGAAGAATTATGGTATGAAGGGGTGGAAGCCTATCAGATAACTCAATGGGTTTGGAAAAAGTAGAATGATATATATTGTATCAAAGATATAAAGCTAGGAGCTGGTGGCTCATGTCTGTAATTTGCTACTCAGAAGGTTATGAACTGAAGACTGAGGTTGAAGGCCAGCACAGGCAGGAAATCTGTGAGACTCTTATCTCCAATTAAACAGAAAAAAACCCCAGAAATGGAGCTGTGGCTGAAGTGGTATAGTGCCAACCTTACGTGAAGAAACCCAGGGATAGTACTCAGGCCCTGAGTTCAAGTACTGGCACTTTCTCTTTCGCTCAATATATCTATATGCAGTTTATAATGTTATATATATTTTATAATGTATTATGGGTTATATATGCATAATGTTATATAATGCATTATGTAATATATTATATACATTACATATACATTATATATAAAACCATAAAATATATAAAACCTACTATTTATATGCAGGGAGTGTTAAAGAAAATATGTTAAAATCATAAACCCGAATAATGAATGTATAAGATTCTTTCTACTATTCTTATGTCTTACATAATTATTTAAAAAGGAAAAGTTAAAAAGAAAAAGAATTAGCTAATATTGGTACACTTTGGCGGTGGAGATAATTAAGAAAGCCAAATTCCACTTTCAGTGATATCTCCTTTTCTCTGATGTCCCATGTTTCCTTTCTAGAATCTTCCTGTGTGGAAGTCACCAGGCACTACTGTTTTTGCTGACCAGCCATACGCTTTCTTTGTCCTGTCACTTTGTAGTAATCAGCTTTCCATCACCACAAGAAAAGGTCTGACATGGCTATGTATGAAGAAAACAAGGTTTGTCTATCTTACAGTTCTGGAGATTCAGATCCTAGATCAGGCACCCTTATTGGTTTGGTCACTGGTGAGGGCAACACATCATGGCAAGAGCTGGTGTTGGTTTGAGAATGAGAGGCAAGGAGACTGGGATCTCACAATACTTCAAGGACACACCCAAATTACCTAAATCCCTCCTGCTAGGTCCAATCTACTGAAGGTCTGCAGTAATCCCTGGGAAGGAAGTCTCTATTATATGGGCCCTTGGCCCATACACCCAAACTACAACACTAGTCTCTCTATCTTGGATACTTACACATTCCCCTACTTTGACAATAATCCTCTGAGAAAATCAGTGTCAGCTTCCTCTTCATCTTGCTTTCTAACCATATTATTTCTTCCTATATGATCATTGTCTTCCTCCCTTTGTTGCGAGCATCTGTGGTTAGGCTGCATGATATTTCTTTGCTTGGGGTCCCTCTCTTTCTGGCTTGAGGTCCTTCTCTTTCTGGACAGACCTTGCTGACACCCTTGGAAAATGTACCCTTTAGATAGCACATGACTGACTTCTTCAGAGATCACCAGCAAATCTCTCCCTAGGGGCTCAAACTTAGCCCTTAAATCAATTCCTCTGCTCTGAGGATTGTGTCAGAGCTTCCACACTTCCCAGGATAACACAGTCCAGAAGAGCCTTTGCTTATTAAGAATGACTCAGAGCCAGGTGCCAATGACTCTCACCTGTAATCCTAGCTACTGTTATCCTAGGCTGAGCTCTGAGGATCACGGTTCGAAGCCAGCCCAGATGGAAAGTCTCTGAAACTATTGCCAATTAACCACCTAAAAGCCAGAAGTGGAGCTGTGGCTCATATGGTAGAGCAAAGAAGCTCAGGGACAGCACCCAGACCCTAGTTCAAGCCCCAGGATTGGCACAAAACACGAAGGAAAAAGAAAAAGGAAATGAAAAGCCTAACTCAGATACAGACCTTCTCTCTGGAAGTGATAGGTGATGGCTAGCCATCAGTTCTGTCACTAAATCATTACTCCTGTAAGAGATCACGTAACTTAAGACAACTGTGTAAGGTTACTATGTGGTTGGTAAAGATAATTCTTTAAGGGATTTTGACTACATTGGCAGTAATGCAATCTATGAAAATTCTGATACTCAGTAAGATCCATAAAGTTTTAATTTAAATCCACTATGGTTTTCATGTTAGAATTTTATTTTAAACTTTTGATTGAGTGTGTAGCATTTTAAAGACTTATTCAAATTCTGTCATTATTTCTGTCTTGTAGGCAATCTTGTGTGGGCACTGCTTCAATTAATTCTTTCCTCTAAGACAATGGTGTCTGGGATGAAGTGGTCAGGGAGGGTTTACTCCATAGTTTCTGGTCATGAAACATGTTAGCAGCATCACCAGATCCCACCTTCCAAACATATTGTCCTCATGATGGATACTTACATCATCAGACTATAGATGTGACCAGATGGCTGAACATCTTTCATTCATTTAACCTGGCCGAAGATGGATTATTTGGATCTGTAGTAAGCAGTGGGAAAAACCTACGGAGAGTGGATGATCGGTCCAACTCACTATTGATTTCTTCAAACCTCTCACGGCACTGTTTGTATTTAGTGTATAAGTTCTTAGTCCTCAATGTTGGGGTCTGGACTATAATGAGGAGGAGTTACTGAAAAAACTACACTTGTGTCCCCAAAGGTCCAATTGTTGAAAAAAAAAGTTACAGCAAAAATGGGACACACATTCTTTTCAAGCAAACATGACCACTGTGAACTAGCTATACAGCTTAGGAAATTCCTTTTTTTCCCTCAATTTTACCCTTGGTTTTGTTTGAGATAATACGATTTATAGAATGTGCAAATGTCTAGAGGGCTATGCCACACATGCTCTGTGCCTATTAATTCCTTTTAAAAACATATCAATCACATAGCATTTGCATTAAATAAGAAAGTTTATGTGTTCATTGCTTCCCTCCCTTCCCTCTCTCCTTCCCTCCCTTCCATCCCTCTTTTCCTCCCTTCTTCCCTCCCTCCTTCCTTCCTTCCATCCTTCCATCCTTCTTTCCTTTCTTCCTTCCCTCTTTCTTTTCTGTCTATCTTTCTCTCTTTTTTGTGCTACTACTGGGGCTTGAACTCAGGGACGTGTATTCTTCCTAAGCTTTTATTGCTCAAAGCTGGAGCTTTACCATTTGAGCGATGCCTCCACTTCTGGCCTTTTGGAGAGTTAGCTTAGGTTTTGTCTGCCCAGGCTTGTTTTGAATCAAGATTCTGAGATCTCAGTGCTAAAGGCTGAGCCCTTAGCACTCAGACGATTAGTTGCTTTATAAAGAACATTTTATAAAATTTTTATAGACTATAGATTTGTACATTATGTTTTTTTTTATACTTTAAAAGTTAAGAAAACGAAATGATCCTCAAAACAATAAAAAAAAGTACATTAGGACCTATGATACAATTCAATAATCCGGGCTGGGAAGTTGGCTCAGTGGTAGAGCGCATGCCTCTCATGCATGAGGCCCTGGGTTCGATTCCTCAGCACCACATAAGCACAAAAGAAAAAAGCTGGAAGTGGCGCTGTGGCTCAAGTGGTAGAGCGCTAGCCTTGAGCTGAAGAGCTGAGGGACAGTGCCCAGGTCCAGAGTTCAGTCCCCATGACCAGATCCCACCCCCACTTGCCTGCAAAGAAAAAGATTCAATAATCCCTGATCTTACCTTTTTCATTTTCTAGTCTCCTTCCTCAGGGACAATCATTTTGATTTCTTTTTTAAAATATGTTTTTTATTATAAAATACTGTACAGAGGGATTACATGAGTAAAGTAATGAGTACATTTCTTATTGAGCATTGGTACCTCCTCCTTTGTTTTCCCCCTACTATCCCTTTCATTTTGATTTCTTTTAACTGGCTTTTCTGTTAGTTATTTTCATTGTCTGACTATTGCATTAATACCGTCCATTCTTTGTTCTGGTGGGTTGGAAGAAAAAGGGGCTGAATATCATATCCCATCACTATTTCTTCTCACATCTAAGTATAGTCACTACCACAATTGTCATTGTGAGGGGCTGGGAAGGTGGCTGGAAGGTGGTAGAGCGCTTGCCTTGCATGCATGAGGCCCTGGGTTCGATTCCTCAGCACCACATAAGAAAAAAGCCGGAAGTGGCGCTGTGGCTCATAGTGGTAGAGCGCTAGCTTTGAGCTGAAGAGCTGAGGGACAGCGCCCAGGCCCAGAGTTCAGGCCCCACAACTGGACCCCCCCCCCCAAAAAAAAGAATCTCACAATTATCATTGTGAGATTATTTTATTGCTTCAAGAACTCTAAATAGAACTTTCCTGTGCCATTAACTGCTGAAGGTAGCATACATCTTCAGGATCAAGGCCCAGTAGAAAATAGAAATGTAAGACCTCTTGTTCTAAAGCTATAACAAATTTCAAGATGGTGGTAAGGGACCATTACACCAAGCATGTGAGCACTTTTTTTTCTTACTTTTGTGCTGGTGCTGGAGCTTAAACTGAGGGCCGGGTGCTATCCCTGAGCTTTTGTGCTCATGGCTAGTACATTTGATCTCTTTTAGTAAGCATGGGATCCTATGAAAAACAATACAGTTGCATATTCTGAAGCTGGTCCTGTTTGTATCTCATTTTAACTGCTAACTCATTCTTCCCTTCCACTTCTTAACTTTTGTCATCCTTCTCTCTATAATATCAAGATGAATAACATTTAACTTTTCTCTGTAATCATAAATACTGTATCTCTATATTCCACTACATGGAGGTACTATGATGAATGATCATCATAGTACCATCATCATTAAGTACCATTTAAATACCATTTAAAGCAGTGTACTTTCTTCCGTGCACCTCTCTTGTAGTTTTTCTTGTAGTTTCTTCTTTCCCTTTCAGTTTTTGTCTGTGATTTTTTCTGTTGTACTGAGGATGATGATAGAGCCTTGGGCATGCCAGGCAAGTGCTCTTTTGCTGGATATGGGCGACTTCCTCAGTTCTTCCTGGAGTTTCTAATTGCTTTTCTTTCCTTTCTCACATACTCATTTTGATCAACCTTGCCCAATTTATCTAGTCAGCTATTTAGTATAAAATCCTGGGGCTTTTCTTTATTGCTCCCTTGATTTTATGGCTGTGTTCTTGGATTCTTCTTTGCATGTTCATTAAATTACTCACTGAGATAGTGAATGTGGAAAGAAAAATTGAGACTTTCTATTTATTTTCCCCTGTCCACCCTTTTTTTGAGATGAGATCTTTCTGAGTTAGCCAGGTTGGTAGTGAACTCATGAACTCAAGCAATTTTTTCAACTCAGCTTCCAGAAAAGACTTTCTCTCTTTGTCTTTTAGTCTCTCCAATTTCTCTTCCAGTTCTTCTAGTAGTTCACCTTTTTCTGTTCTTTTCTTTTCCTTTCCTTTCCTTTTTGTGTGTATGTTGTTCCTTGAATCTTGGGGCTTGAACTCAGGGACTGGGCACCATCCCTGAGCTTTTGCTCAAGGCTAGCACTCTACCACTGGAACCACAGCTCCACTTCTGGCTTTTTGTTTTTTATCACTTTATTGGAGATGAGAGACTCATGGACTTTTCTGCCTGGGCTAGCTTCAAACCACAATCATTAGATCTCAGCCTCCTAAGTAGCAAGATGAAAGGTGTAAGCCACTGGTGCTTGGCTATATCATGCTTTTTAATCCCTCAAATTTCCATTTTTCTCTATTTTTTTTTCTGCTCACAACAATTTGTTCTTGCTTTATGGATGGGATCATCTCTACTGAGTTTACAAATTGGCATATTCAACCTACTTCTGAATACTCCTGCTGCTTTTTTGGATCACTGTGGGTCTCTAATTATTTTATTTTTTTATTGCCAACTAAGAGAGATCTTGAACCAGAAGGCTGCTGGCTTCCATATTTATTTATGAGACAGTTGGTAATCTTCTCTTAAACTGCCCAGGAACTTAAATAGGCTGAAGTTGGCACTGAATATGGGATATGTATCTATTGCTGTCATGCAAATACAGTTTCATTCGTGTCCCACTTCTCAGTCAGTGAGAAAAATCAATATAAATTTATACAGGGAAGCCATAGCACTGAGTCAGCCACTTTGCTGCATCTCAGAAAGGCAATGGCTCAAGTGGGCAGTGCCTATGAGTAGCATCTTGGAGAGAAGGTCACTAGGGTCATCTCTGGAATGAATGGGGAGGGGGTGGATGTTATTTTTAACCAGCATAACATTTAAAAGAAATGTAAACTTAAAAAGATCTTTGAATTAGTAGACAGTTTTGGAGTCATCTAATCCCATTGGTTTAAAAAATTATCTTTATACATATTTGGGGTTATGTGAGATCTATCTTTATCCAAGCTTGGAGATACATAGTTTGGTAATATGGATACTTTTTTTTTCTTTAAAGCCACAGAATATGTCAAGTGTCAAGTATAAAGTGAAGAAATTGTTTAAGCCAGCAGCACATGCTTCTAGCACTTGCCTTTTATGATTGTGGGGGTGACATTGATGATTTACCCTGCGTAACCCTAGTGCTTTGTCTTGTGGTGTCACAACACTGGCTGAGGGTCCTCCTGCTCTATTTGGATGGGCACTGTGGACCAGCAAGGAGCAGCTCCCTCAGCATGGGCAGCCCTGAGCTTTGGAGTGCCAAGTACTTACAGACCTTGAGGCGCATGTCTTTAGGGCATGAGAAACAGAGTCTTATGGCTCCAGATGTTAAATGCTAGAAACGTATAGTCCTAAGTGCTCACATGTGAGCAAGTTCAGGGCTTTCAGAATCAGATGATTATGGCTCCAGGCCTGGAGAACCAGAGACTTACCTCTCTAGGCTATTAAAGCCAGTGACTCGAGGTCTAGGTGGCATGAGCAGAGGCTTATTGTTCTGATTTCTCTGTACCAGTCACCTTATACTCTGCAGCTCATGTTGCAGCCTTTGAGCTACAGCTTTTGGAACCCTTGCCTCTTTTTTTGTTATTAACAAATTTTTTTTTAATTGTGAAAATACGGTACAGAGGGGTTATAATTACACGAGCAAGGTATGAGTACATCTCTTATCAAGCATTGTTGCCTTCTCCTTTGTTTTTCCCTCACCATCCCTGCCCTCCCATCTCCACAACTACCCTCCTCCACTTCCCCCCAAAGTTGTAAAGTTTGGTTTTCTACATAGCATCTTGTACATCTCATTGTTGCAATGGGTCCACCTGTATCCCTATTTAAACGATTTGTTTTTTCCCTTCCCCTCTTCAAATTATACCAACATCAAATACAGTGAAAACAGGGGTTATACCATGGGGGAGGGACATACAAAGCAACAAAAAATATTACCTTACAAATGTTAGAAACACTAGCAAGAAAGAAAAACCACTTGAACCCTTGCCTCTTAACAGTTAGCGCTAATAAGTTCCAAACTTTGGGTGTTAGGACACTCCCATTCTAATAGTTGGCAGCTCTCTGGAATGATTTCAGTGGACTGGACTCTTTGGAGTCTCTCACCTTTTGCAGCTTCAGCTATTTATTGTCTCTGCTCCTGGACATTCTCCAGAATGTTTTGACCACTTCTTTCCTGCTGCCATTTTTGTTGCTGCCATTGGAGATGTTAGCGCTAAGGTCTTATCTGCTGTTTGAGTAACCATCTCAGCCTTTCTTATCCATAATAAAGCCACAAGATCATTTGGGAGAAGCTTTTATGGAGTCTCCTGTTGCCACAAGGGGTGTGTTTTTCATGTAGAGATTTTTATTTCCATAGAAAGCAAAGTGGCTTGCGGAATTTGAAGGTCCCTCTTCCCCTTCTGGTTGCCCAGAAGACAATGGTGTTGCTTAACAAAATTCTTACACATTTAATTTAGATGTTTGGATGTCCACTAACCTCATGGTGGAGATAGGAGGGAGTCATTGAAATTTGGGTGTTAATCTTACCGTTGCCCATGGAATTACAGTGTATCAGAATCCAGAAAATGGAGTAAGCAGGCTCATTGAATACTAAAGAGGAAAAAAAAATAAAATGGAGTTAGAGGAACTTAATTTGGCTAGTTAAAAAATTTCTGGCCCTCTCCTGGCCTTCTCCTGAGAAGCTAGGATTACAGGCATGAGCCACTGGTTCCCAGCTTTTTTTTTTTTTTTTTTTTTTTTTTTTAAGTAAACACTTCCTAGAGCAGTTGCCATTAGGTAGTCTGCAAACACTTCTCAGGACTATTGTCAACACTGACTGGCAGGTAAATCTAACTGGCTCATATGAAGGCACCTTTTTAAGTGTGGTTGGTCCTATGGGCCAGCAGTAGTCTAGAGCAAGTAGTGTTCTAGTTAGATAGACCTCAATTCTACTTGCTGCTTCTTTTGTATGTGTGCAGATATGCGTGTGTGTGTGTGTGTGTGTGTGTGTGTGTGTGTGTGTGTGTGTACTAGGAATTGAATTCAGGCCCTCCTACCCTGGATTCACTTTTTCACTCAAGGTTGGCACTAGATTCACTTCTGGTTTTATGCTGGTTCACTGGAGAGAAGAGTCCCATGGACTTTTCCAGCCATTGAACAGCATTGAACAGCAATCCTCAGATCTTAGCCTCCAGAGGAGGCACAATTACAGGTGTCTGGCTCTGCTGTTTCTTCTTTTAATCCACCCAGTTCTCTGAGAAAAATGGAAGATTCCATAAAAGCTACAAAGTGGCAAAATAAGAATATACATATGTATCCATATATATACATATAGGAAAGTTTTCTAGGTTCTAAGAAGGCACTTCTTTTAAATGTCCAACTCAACAGTTTTGCATTGCCTGTGTAATATTGAAATATTTAAAGTGTGCTGACTTGAGAAGCCAAGAACAGAGATGGGCTCTAACATGAGATGTAGTCTAGCATACACCCTATAGTACATCTTACCCCATGAATCTAGCATACACCCTACAGTACATCTTACCCCAGGAATAACACTTCACACACACCTTCCCATTACCTAGGGTTCCTGAGGTTTCACTTAGGATTCTTTCTGAACTTTTAGATGTTAGCATGACTTCTCTCCAGTCTCTCATTCTTATTTCTGGCAGCAATTTTCCATTTTCTTTGTGGCAATTGCTGGGTATTAAAAGGTGATATGGATGTGTTATGAACAAAACTATATTGTATGAATCTTCTCATCTTTTCTGTAATGCTGTGAGGGATCTCTCTTTAATCCATCAAGTCTCTGAAGGGAATTATTTCACAGCTAAATTGGGATAATAAAAGCATTCTTGCTATATGCAGCAATTCTTTTTAGGAATACACACACACACACACACACACACACACACACACACACACACGCTTATATACGTCTATATATATAGTTACTTCTATTTAAACTTGCCTAAACTGAATGAAGAATTTCACAGGTTTTTTTGAGGAATAAATACATTTACATATGTCTTCACAGTTGTGTGCACCACCCACCTGTTTTCCAAGCCATGGCGCCACTCAGCCTGGACTCCTGTCACATGACACAGCTCTTCCAAACCCTCAGGTTTTGATGCTATGATGCGAATGGAAGGGACTGAGAAATCAGAGGTCAAAGCATTATCATGGAAAATATAAAGGGCATGATAAGTTGTTGTTGGTGTTTGTTTTATAGGTCACCTTTTGGCTCAATGCAAAACTGGAAATAGAGAAGGAGCTATGGATCAATGTTTTGCTTTGATGATATTTCGCATGGCCATTTGAAATAAATATTCCTTATGTGTCAGAAACATCCTTGCTGACCTCCACCTAGACACTAAGAAAGCATTTTATACTATTAACTTGCCAGCTTTGTTTCCTTAATAAAGAAAGCACATACATCCTGGTATAGTGGCACATGCCCGCAATCCCAGACTTAGGAGACTGATGTAGGAAAATCTGGAGTCTTAGGCCAGCATGGGTTACATCTGGAGATGCTGCTTCAAAACAGCCCCCATGTCCCTCAAACAAATCAAATGACAAAATAAACTTACTTTCCCCCCAAACACCAACCAATTAAACCAACACCTCTCAAATGAACACCAGCCAACTAAATAGACACTCCCTCCCTAAATAAATATATGGTGCAGAAGGCATAGCTCAGTGGTAGAGCACTTGTCTAGCATGTACATGCAGGACCCTGGGCTACATCCCCAACACTGAGAGAGAAGAAAGAAAGAAGAAAGGAAGGAAGAAAGAAGAAAGCACACACTAAGACATCACTTTCCCCTTTCCCTCTTCATCTGTTTTGGCTTCTTTCTCTGTCTCAAGTTTTATCCTCAACTCCAGAGCTCTTCCTACTCTCTTCATCAGGTCATAACCTTTGTAAAGAGAGGGTTTCTACCCTATGTGATTGTTAAACGCAACGTGCCAACTTGTCTTGGTGCCTAGTTATTTGGTCTGGATGTTTGAAATAATTTTGTAGATGTGATTAACACATGTAATCAATTGATTTTAAGTAAAGGAGATTACCCTTGGTAATGAGGGTGGACCTCCCCTCCACAGATGGAGAATTTAAGAGCAAACACTGAGGTTTCCTGGAAAAGAGAGAATTCTACCTCTAGCGTAGAGCATCATCTCTTGCTTTAGTTTCTAGCCTCCTGGCCTAATCTGCTGAGTTGTGTACTTGTGTAAGTCCTTAGCTTAATCTAACTCTATCTATCTATCTATCTATCTATCTATCTATCTATCTATCTATCTATCTATCTATCTATCTATCTATCTATCTATCTATCTATCTATCTATCTATCTATCTATCTATCTCCTGAGGCTTGAACTCAGGGCCTGGGTGCTATTCCTTCATTTTTTTGCTCAAGGCTAGTAGTGCTCTATCACTTAAGCCATACCTCCAGTTCATGCAGAGTGTGTGTGTGTGTGTGTGTGTGTGTGTGTGTGTGTGTGTGTGTGTGTGTGTGTGTATGTGTGTGTAATTGGAGATAAGAGGCTCATGGGCTTTCCTGCTTGGGCTGGCTTCAAATCACAATCTTCAGACCTCAGTCTCCTGAGAAGCTTGGATCACAGGCGGGAGACACCAGCAAGTGGCTAAAGACCATTTAAAATCTTTGAAACTCCAGTATATTTGCTTTGCAAGTGGACCAGGTGGCTCCTCTCACAAATGTCTCTCAGTGTACCTGGCTTGGCCCCACTCACTCATTCCTCAGGTGTCCTGTCTTAAGGATCTGCAACATTCACAGCCCTGACCTTCTATTCATAGCTTACCTCTCCTTTGTCTTGTTGTGGAGATCAGAAAATAGATGATCTTTATAATTTGGATTGTGAGGAAGGGCAATTGGGAGATCCATTGTTTTCTTGTATTTACTTATACTTAAGATTGTTTGAGTTAAATGGCTTCTCAGAGTGAGTTTGAAAATGTTTACCAAGTGTCCTTCCTATTAAATGAATGACTTAATAAAACATGAACCTTGAAGAATTTATAAAGCAAAGCAAACACTAGTTTAGCAGACTGCAAGTCATGAATGGAATGTGTCATGAGATACTCTTTCATGTTTTTTTTGTTGTTGTTCTCATACTGGGGCTTGAACTCAGGGTCTGGGCACTTTTAAGTTCAAGGTTGTGACTCTGTCACTTGAGCCACACTCCCACACCTGGCTTTTTGGTGGTTAATTGCAGATAAGATTTATATGGACTCTTCTGGTCAGGCTGACTTTGAATGTATGATCCTCAGAACTCAGCCTCTTGAATAGCTCTGATTACAAGTGTGAGCCATTAGTATTCAGTGGGCTCCTACTCTTGAATCAAATCTCATCATTTGGGTCTGTGGATTGATTTCCTGATGCAGAATGTTAACCTCTTTTCCTAAGAACATGTCTTTCAAAAACACTTTGGATATTGAAATAGCTCTACAAAATAACATTTTGGTGCTCTCAAATGGAAACTAACTGGAAACACATGATCTCCGTTTCTCATAAATCACAGAGGAGTTTTGCCCGAAGAGAAAAATGCATGGCCAACACATCCTGCATAAACAGTGTAAGGCGGTGATCCAGGTTACACAAGTAGGTCAGGGCTTGGGGAAGGTCACAAACAGATTTGTGTGCAAGTAGATCAGGTGGAATCCTGTCAGCATCAGCCTATGTCTGCTAAAAGACGCCACCAGTAATGTTCACAGGCGATGGAGTGACCCTTAACTTCCCTTTCCTTCACTTGAGGCCTAAGTCATTCAGTACGAATATGTTTTTTCTTTTTCTTCTTTTCTTTTTTTAGTGCTGATTCTAGGATTTGAACTCAGGTCCTCGGTGCTATTCCTGAGTTATTTTCCTCAAGACTGGTGCTCCACCACTTAAGCCACACTGCTGTTTCTGGCTTTTTTTGGTTAGTTAATTGGAGATAAGAATCTCGGAGAATTTCCTGGCCAAGCTTGCTTCAAACAATGATCCTCAGATCTAATTTTATAGGCATAAGCCACTGGCACCTGGCAAATATGAATATTTTTACTTGGAATATGCTAGAGGACAAAAGACCAAGTTATAACAAATCTCAAATATAGAATTTATTATTGAAATAAGGATTTTTTTTGCTAGTTTTCAAATCATATGGCTTCCTGATTAACTCTGCTTGATTAATATCACTTGGCCCACTGGACTAATAAGGGAGATTCATGGTCAGCACCTTTAGGTAGTGCTTCTGAATGGTGGAAAGCTATGAGGAGGACTCTGAGGTTCTTGGCATTGTAATTTGCATTGCCGAATGAAGCATGTTTTGCCTCAGGAAGGCCCTTGATAATATGATCACAGCACATAAAAGTAGTAGAGTCCTGGTATATTTGCCTTTATGCTATCTATGTGTGAAAACACTCCTTTGATTTGCAATTATGTGGTGAGATATATTGGCTTCTGGGAACAGACTGGGATTAAAGATTGAATATCTTCTTTGTGCTATTAAAGGTATCCTCTTTGCTGGGTGCTGGTGTCTCACACCTGGAATCCTAGCTACTCAGGAACTGACATCTGAGTATCTCTGTTCAAAGCCAGCTGGGCAGGAAAGTTCATGAGACTGTTTATCTCCAGTTAAGAAGCAAAAAGCCACAAGTAGAGCTGTAGCCCAAGTGGCAGAGCATTAGCTTTGAGCAAAAAAAGCGCAAGGACAGTGCCTAGGCCCTAAATTCAAGCCCCAGGACCAGCATAAGAGACAAACAAAATGAAAACAAAAACAAAACCCCCTCCATGTCCTCTTTTACTGTAAGTACATAATTCAGAAGGCCTAGTATTTTGATTTCAAATGGGAGGAAACAATCTAGACTGATAAAAGATCAGTGATGACAATCATTTCTACCTTCCAGACTGAGGGATACATCCAGGTTTGGAACATGTCTTGGCTGGATCAGTGTGTAGCCCATTGATTCCTAGATCCCATAAGGATGCCTTCTATGCCTTGGGCCTTTTCTTTTTTCTAGGATTCAGAAGCTGAAACAGAAACTGAAAAATTTATGAATTGGAAGCTCAGAGAGCAATCCTTTTATACACACGTAAAGAATTAGTTTAATCTACAGTTAATTACTTTGGACTTTACTGGGGTTTGAACTCAGGGACTCTTACTTCTAGGCAGGTACTCTACCACTTTTTATTTTTGTGCTGGTACTGGGCTTGAATTCAGGATCTGGGCATTGTTCCTGAGATTTTTTTTTTTCTCAAGGCTAGAGCTCTATCACTTGAGCCATAGCTCCACTTCTGGCTTTTTGGTGGTTAATTGGAGGTAAGAGTCTCACAAATACACTTTTCTGCCCAGGCTGGCTTTCTACTGCAATTCTCAGATCTCAGCCTCCTGAATAGTTAAGATTACAGGTATAAGCTATTGGTGCCTGGGTTAATCTTTTTTTTTTTAAATTAAAAATAAATCAGAGTTGGGTGCTAGTGGCTTACACCTGTAATTCTACCTACTCAGGAGGCTGAGATCTGAGGATTGCAATTTGAAGCCAGCCTCTGGCAGGGGACAGAAAAGTGTGTGAGACTCTTATCTCCATTTAATTAGCAAAGAGCAGGAAGTGGAGGGGCAGCTCAAGTGGTAGAAAACCAACATTGAGTAAAATAACCCAAGTGAGAGTGTGAGGCTTTGAGTTCAAGCCTCAGTATGGACACACACGCGCGCACACACACACACACACACACACACACACACACACACACACACACACACACACACACAATCAGGGAAACTTAGGGGCTCAAAACCAAGAATTCTTCCATCATAAATCCAAGTGTCAGAAAAAAACACTCAGCAGAGCCTCAGGAAGGTGAATTTCAGATCCCAGCATAGCAAAAGAGCCATCCGTTTCATTGTTCCTGAATGGGGAGGTCTGAAGGAGGCCCTATTCAGTAAAGCCAATATGAAAAGCATCCGACATCAAACCTCACAATAACTGAAGTCACCTGGCACAAGTTATTTAAGAAGTAAAGAGGGTTTATTTTGGTTGTGGAGGTTGAAGTTTAAGATTGGCCAGCCCCCCCTGGCTTGGGCCTTTGGTGAAGTTCCCACATCATAGTGGTAGTGTGACAATGACAGTGATTACATTTGAGCCAGGAAGCTGAGGGAAGGGAGGGAGGGAGGGAGGGAGGGAAGGAGGAAAGGAGGGAGGGAGGAAGGGAGGGAAGGAAGGAGGGAGGAAGGGAGGGAGAGAGAGAGTGTCTTATTATTCCATTTGAGGACATTATCAGGGTCCAAGTAGACTTTTAGGGCACACCCCTATTTTAATCAAATCATAGCAATAAGTAACAGTTGAATAAGTAAAATTATAAAAAAAAAAGAAAAGAAAATTTAAACAATGGACCCAGAGTATAAATTTTTTGTATAAATTTTGACAGTATCTATGAGGATAATCTATGTAGTCAATTTCTGTTAATTTACAGACGATTGAGCTCACAGAACATTCCAGATACACTTAGAGGAAATTTCTCCCAGTAGTGAAGGTGGTGAGTATGTCATTAGAGTTAAGTACACTCAATGTACAGCGATGCGAATCTCTCAACATGCTATCTCCAAGAGTTATAGTGAGTTCATCAGCATGGTATGTGGCTCTCTGGGCAAAAATGTAATGTACTTCTTTATAACTAGTGCACTAGTTGGTTGATATTATTGACTCTCTCTAAGCAAGATGGGGTTTAGAAACTTCTAAACAACTTCTAGGCACTACCACTTTCCTTATCTATAGTAAGCATACCTCGGCGTTGGTCCTCTGCTTAGGGACCATGGCAATAAGAGAAAGAATGGGGGTCAAGGAGTTGCCTGTGGCTCTGCTACCATATGGGTTGTGTGTATAGCAGAAAGCTTTTTTGTGGAAATTACCTTTCAGAAACCTAGAGGAATCTGAGTTTTAATATTTTCATTACTTTTGGTGGTATTGGGAATTGAACTTAGGACCTTACACTTGGAAGGCAGTGGTCTACCATGTAAGTCTCATGTCCAGTTCCTTTTGGCTTTTGTTATTTTTCCAGGTAGAGTCTTTCTTCATGCCTAGGCCAGCCTGGGCTGTGAACCATGGCCCGTGCGTCTATGAATCACTGAGGATAGCAACTGTGCACCACTGAGCCCAGCCACTGTGCTTTCTCTGTATCTAGGATAACCAGTTTGAGCCACATGGCCACTCATTGATTGAGATGGAATTTTGAGAAACTTTTATGCCTTGGGGTAACTTTAACCCCGAAATCCCAATCTCACTCCTAAGTAACTAGAATTACATTCTTGAGCCAGCAAACTCGGTCCTTTGGTATTTTTTTTTCTACATGCATGGATTAAGTCCTTAAAACTAACATTTTCCATTTCAAAAATATTGTTAAGATGGGCATCAGTGACTCAGGCCATAATCCTAGCTATTCAGGAGGCTGAAATCTGAGGATCTCAGCTTGAAACTAGTCTGAGCAAAAAATGTTGGTAAGGCTCTTATCTCCAATTGACAAGCCAAAAGCCAGAAGTGGAGCTGTGGCACAAATGATAGAATACCACCTTAAGTGAAAAAGCCAAGTAAGAGTGCAAGGCTCTGAGTTCAAGCCCTACTACTGGCACGTGTGTGTGTGTGTGTGTGTGTGTGTGTGTGTGTGTGTGTGTGTGTGTGTGTATGTATGCATGCACACACATACACACATACACACAAATTGTTGAATTCCACCAGAAAGCCAAGTGATTTGGAAAGAGCTCCTCATTTTTCAGATGATTTTCTGAAGTTGGAATTCAAAACCTGGACCTTCTGTCCTGGCTGCAGCTCACAGTGACAGGAGGTAGCTCACAGAGTGACTCTGTCTAAGGATCCCAGTTTTGTTCCCTTGGCAGCTCTACCCTCTCACAGTCTGTTAGACGTGGACCAAGCCTTTGATCTCCTGTTGTAGAGACCCTCATAGAGAGTGTATAGCCTACTTTTGACATCATATATATATATATATATATATATATATATATATATATATATATATATATATATATATCAGTACTGGGTCTTAAACTCAGGGCCTGGGCACTGGGCACTGTCCCTGAGCAGTTTTGTGGACGGCTAGTGCTCTTCCATTTGAGCCACAGCTCCACTTCTTCCTGTGCTTTAGTGGTTAATTGGAGATAAGAGTCTGATGAACTTTTCTGCCCAGCCTGACTTTGAACCACTATCCTCAAATCTCAGCTTTCTGAGTAGCTGGGATAACAGGCGTGAGCCACAAGTACCCAGCTCAGAGATTAGATTTCTAAGGATAAGATAATTACTTTTCTGAGCAGCAAGCTATAATTAGGGAAGGAGTGGGGGTAGACAACGGTAGCTATTTGGAGAAAGTAGATCATGGCAAAGTGTAACCTAAGTGTTCATCAAGAGAAAGTGTGTCATACTGTGTTGTCAGACTTTATTCCTGTGACAAACACCAGAGACAAACGATTTGAAAAAGGAAAGATGTCTTTTGGCTCACAGTTGCACAGGTTACAGCCCATAGTCAGCCAGCTGCATGGTTCCTGGGCCTGTGGTGAAGGAAAACATGATGGTGGAAGGGAGTGGTTCAGCAGAGTTGCTCACCTCATGAAATCCAGGAAGCAGAGAGGAGATTGTCTATTCCAATAGCTTCCTTCTTCTCCCCCATTTGTTCTATCTGGGCCCCTAGCCTACAGGATAGTGTTGCCAACATTTAGTGTGTGTCTTCCTTCCTTAGAGAATCCTCTCTGGACATTCCCTCACACACATACCCAGAAGTGTAATTTACTAATCTCATAGGCATCTTTCATTCCAAGGGAGTTGGCAACCATGATCAATCAGCATGTCTATGTCTACAGTTGACTATTTTCACTCAGCTACCCAAAAGTACAAAATCCTGTCATTTTCACCAACAAGAATGGACTTGGAGGATCTAGATATTAACTGAAATGAGACAATAATACTGGATGAGCTCATTCATATGTTGACTCTAAGATCATGGAGGTCATAGGAGTTGAGGGTAGAAGTGTCTTCTAGAAGCTGGGGAGAGGACAGGGCAGGCACTTCATCTATCCCTTGACAGGTACAAAGCTATAGTTCCATGGCAGGAATAAGTTTGGGAGTTCTATGGCACAACAGTGAATCTCTCTTTCTATTTCCAATCACTTTTATTTCCTAAGCATTCACCCAAACTCCAAAGTCTTTTTTTTATTGTATGATTTTTTAAATTGTGAAAATACTGTACAGAGGAGTTAAAATTACATGGGCAAGATAATGAGTACATTTCTTATCAAGCATAATTGTTTCCTCCTTTGTTTCCCCTTCCTATCCCTTCCCATCTCCCCCCGCTTTCTCCCCCCTGCTCCCTCCCCCCAACCCTGCCAAAGTTGTAAAGTTCGTTTTTCAACATAACGATTTGTACATCTCGTTGCAATGGGTCCACCTGTATCCTTATTTAAACGATTGGTTTTTCCCCTTCCCCTCCACAAATTATAACAACATTAAATACAGTGAAAGCGGGGGTTATATCGTGGGGGAGGGACATACAAAGCAACAAAGAAATAATCTTATAAATGTGTTAGAAACAATTGCACAAAAGAAAAAAAAAACACTTGAATACTTATCTTGGGGTTCATTCCCCTAACATCAACTTATCTGACCTTTTCTGCTTGACTCAGACATATACTAGTTATTGCAAATAAGGGAAACCATGGGACCTATGTTTCTTTGGGCCTGGCTTACTTCACTTAATATAATTTGTTCCAAGTCTTTCCATTTCCTAACAAATGGGGCAATGTCATTCTTTCTGATGGAGGCATAGAATTCCATTGTGTATATATACCACGTTTTCTTGATCCATTCATCTACTGAGGGGCATCTGGGTTGGTGCCATATCTTAGCTATGGTAAATAATGCTGCGATAAACATAGTTGTGCTGAGAACTTTACTATGGTCTTGTTTGTGATCATTTGGGTAAATGCCCCAAAGTGGGATTGCTGGGTCATAGGGGAGCTCTATGTGGAGTCTTTTAAGGACCCTTCATACTGCTTTCCAAAGTGGTTGAACAATTTTACACTCCCACCAACAATGCAGTAAGGTTCCCTTCTGTCCACATCCCTTCCAGCCTCTGTTGTTATTAGAGTTGTTGATTTTTGCCATTCTAACTGGGGTGAGGTGGTATTTCAATGTTGTTTTGATTTGCATTTCTTTTATGGCTAGGGAAGTTGAACATTTCTTCATGTGTCTATTGGCCATCCTTCTTTCCTCTTCAGAGAAGTTTCTCTTTAAGTCTTTAGCCCACTTATTTATTGGGCAGTTGTTTCTTTGAAGATTTGTTGTTCGGGGATTTAATTTTTTGAGTTCCAGGTATATTTTAGGTATGAGACCCTTGTCCATTGTATGGCTAGTGAAGATCTTCTCCCAATCTGTGGGCTCTCTATTGATCTTGCTGCTATGTCCTTTGCCATGCAGAAGCTCTGCAATTTCATGCAATCCCATTTGTCCAACCTTTCTTTGATTTGTCTGTTTCTGGTTCTCTATTAAGAAAATTTCGGCCTGTGCCAAGGAGACTTAGGGTTTCTCCTATTCCATCCTGTAATGTTTTCAGAGTGTGTGTTTTAACTCCGAGGTCTTTGACCCATTTGGATGGATTCTGGTGCAGGGTGATATATAAGGATCTAGCTTTAGTTTTCTACAAGTAGTTAACCAATTTTGCCAGCACCATTTACTGAAGAGGCTGACTTCAAAGTCTTATAAATTAATAGGAGGGAAAGCTATAAATCAGACAAAAAACCTCAAGGAATATATGAGTGTATTCATGTATGTATGTATGTATGTATGTATGTATGTATGTATCTTTATCATTCACTTATATATCTATCATCTATCATTTATTATCTACATCTATTCATCTATATATCTTCTATTTCTATTCATATTATCTATCATCTTCTTCATCATCATCATTATCCATTCATTTCTATATCTATTATCTATATCTATTACCTATTTTATCGACTTCTACCTATCAATCTATATTCTATTTCTATACTTACTATCTACATCTATCCATTTTCTATTTCCATAGTTATTATCTATCAATGAATCTATTATCTTCATCATCATTATTATCTATTCATTTCAGTACCTATTACCTATTATTTCTATCTATCTATCTATCTATCTATCTATCTATCTATCTATCTATCTATCTATCTATCTATCTATCTATCTATCCATCCATCCATCTATCTACCTACCTACCTACCTATCTATATATCATCTTCATCATCATCATTTTACTGTCATGTGTGAGATAGAAATCAGAGAGTAGCATGGGACAGTAATTTCAGGTAGAACTAATGAGAATCTAGGAAAATTGTCTTCTGAAAAGAAAATTACTTCAAGGTGATGGTCTAAGAGCTAGTCAGGTCAATCTGTAACAATCCTTAACGACTTCTCTTGATATTTAATCTTGTTTTGGGTCCCAACTGGAAATGGGTAAACAATTACACAGAGGTAGATTTCTCTTTGACCACTCTCATTTTGTTTGGATACATTCTGTGTGACACACCGGGATTTTAATACTTACACACACATGATAAATGGTATCTACCAAGACAATAAAAATTTCATTTTCCAGTTAAATTAGACATACAGGCAGAAAACATACCATTTTGCCATATCTTTCTAAAAATGAAATTAAAGCAGGGAAACAGTTGAATGGCCACAATAGTCCCACCCCACCCCAGCAATGATCTCATTTCTCACTCTCCTTCCGGAGGTAAACACTGTGCTCAAGTTAGTTTACCTATGCCTTGCGTGTGCCATGTTCCTCTATGCATTTCATACATGCATATGTGTATGTATGTATGAATATATTCACACATATGTAACGAAATTACAAAGGTATAGGTTAGGTGTGGTGACTTATGCCTCACCCCTCAGCCTACTTAGGAGTCAGAGATAGAAGGATGGTGGCTGGAGGATCCCTATAACAAAATGAGACTCTATCTGACAAACAAAAGGAAAACAAAAGGACTGGAGGGCATGTCCCAAGTTAATCCCCTGAGTTAATCCCTAGTGCAGGAATTTAGTGTACATTTTACATGTTTTTGCATTTTTGTTGTCATGTTCTGAGAACTGGCTATGTATATACAAGTAGATACAATAAATCAGGGCCCCTGTGGCTCATGTCTGTAATCCTGGCTACTCAGGGGGCTGAGATCTAAGAATCACAGTTCAAGGCCAGCCCAGGCAGGAAAATCTGAGAAATATTTACCTCCAATTAACTACTAAAAAGCTAGAAGTGGAGGTGTGGCTCACCAAGTGGGTCACCACTTGGAGGGAAAAAGCTAAGCGACAGTGCCCAAGTCCTGAGTTCAAGCTCCGGTACTGACACAAAACAGAAACCAAAAATCCAAGTAGAAATAATGAATTCATCTTAGTATTCATTATTAGCAATAAATATTATGCTTCTGTAGGGATATATAGGGATCCATCTGTCTATTCCTAAGTGATTTCCAAATGCTGTAGGTGTATTTGTTCTCAGTGTTTGCCCGGGTGACACACTGCCAATAACATCTTTGTGCATTTGTGTGTAGAAGGTGTTGAGGGCTCACTGGGAAGTGTGATTATTGCATATTAACTTGATCAGCTGTTGTTACATTGTTCTTAAATGTAATCACACCCATATACAGTCACAATTGCCAAGGGCAGACAATACAATTCCCATTGGCCTGACATTTTAGGCCTTTTTTTTTTTTTGCATTTCCAGATTTTAAAACTGTATTCATCTTATGAGTATAAAATTGTATTTTGATTTATTTTTCACTTTCCTGATAACTAGTGAGCTGAACCCTATTTTTTCTGTACCCTCTTTTTATCTTTTTGTTGTTGTTGTTGACAATTTCTCTTTCCCTTTCTGTGCATTAGCCTTGGTCAGACTTTATTTTCTCTTCTTATTGTTTGTTTTTAGGGGAAATTGATATATTCTGCATATAAAACTTTGACACTTCATTTACTTGCTTTTTTACTAAAAAATTTTTTTTACAGTGGTCCAGTTTGAACTGAGAACCTTGTGCTTGCCAGGAAACTGTTGTATCACTTGAGACATGCTCTTGGCCTTTTCTGCTTTAGTTACTTTTCAAATAAGGTCTTAAAATTATGCCCAGATGAGCTGGGATTATGAGACTCCCGTTTATGTTTCCTATGCAGCTGGGACAACAAATGTACACCATTAAGATCAGTTTTTTTTTTTTTTTTTTGAGATGAGATCCCCAACTGGCCCCAAAGCACAATCCTCTCAGTCTCTGCCTCTGAGATAGGCAGGATTTTAGGCTTGAGCCACTACACCTGAAAACACTGTATTTTCTATTGTATTGTGTGATATTTCTTTCTTTCTTTCTTTGTACTGGTATTGAAGCCTTATGCTCTCACTTGGCTTCTTTGTTTGAGGCTGGTGCTCTGACACTAGCCAATGTTCTACTTCTGGCTTTTTGCTGGTTCGTCAATAAGAGTCTCACAGAGTTTTCCACGCCCCCTCTTCCTTCCTTCCTTCCTTCCTTTCTCTCTCTCTCTCTCTCTTTCTCTCTCGTCGGTGGTGGGGCTTGAGCTCTGGGCTTGGGTACTGTCCCTATGCTCTTTAGCTCAAGGAGAGTGCTCTACCACTTGAACCACATCACCACTTCCGGTTTTCCAGTGGTTAATTGCAGATAAGAGTCTCACTTACTTTCCTGCCCAGACTGGCTTTGAACTGGGATCCTCAGATCTCAGCCTCCTGAGTAGCTAGGCTTATAGGCGTGAGCTACCGGTGACCGGCCCCACTTACTTTCTCTATTTATCCTCTTCAACCCTATCACAGAGACTGTTTTTGTTACCCAGAGACTGAAAGTGGTCCCCATCCTCTGATTTCTAAAAAGCCATAAGGATCTCTTACCCATTGGATTGCATTATGGTTTAGGATTCTATGTATTTGGATTGTTTACCTCCCTTGATGACAGTTCCCTGGGGGAAGGATTTAGTCAGTACCATAAATATAGCTCTGTGTCTGGCACTCAATTTTGCTTTCAAGCAGTAGGGGACTGGCATGAATGAGTGAGTTGAATTTCCAACTCCTATCTTTTAAAATGATTTCTTAAGCATTACTATCTAGGTATATTCCATTTAAATACAGTAATTGAAGTAGTAGTAGTTGATGTATCTGTTCAGCTATTTAAATAGTTTCATTTATAAGGAAAAAGAACAAATTTCACTCAATATTAGCTCTACCCAGGAGACACTGGGTATTTTGAAGCATAACATTGCTAATTTTCAACAGATTTTTTAAAAAAAATTCCTGAAGACAGGATCTTTTTGTGTAGTACAGGCTGGCTTTGAACTCACATTGTAGCCCTGATTAGCCTACAATTCACTCTGCAGCTCTTGCTGGCCGGGGACTCATGATCTTCCAGCCTCTGCTTCCCAAGCACCTGGGATTACGGGTGTGAGCCCCCAGACCCAGCTGAAACTTTTTTTTTTTGTCAGTCGTGGACCTTGAACTCTGGGCTTGGGCGCTGTCCCTCACCTCTTCAGCTCAAGGCAAGCACTCTACCACTTTAGCCACAGCACCACTTCCAGTTTTCTGGTGGTTAGTTGGAGATGAGAGTCTTACAGACTTTCCTGCCTGGGCTGGCTTTGACCTGCTGCAATCCTCAGATCTCAGCCTCCTGAGTGGCTGGGATTACAGGCATGAGTCATGGGCGCCTGGCTGAAACACTTTTATAAATGCCTTCAGGAGCCAGGCTATGAATCATACCAGGGTTTATTACTTTTTAACTCATTTTCATTTACAAACAAACAGCAAAAGAAGTGTTCCTCACACCTGTCTGGTTCCTTATAGTTTCATTTGAATGACTTCAGATTATGAGACTTGGATGGAATTTGCTTTTATCAAAGATGAAAACCTCTAAGTTTCAAGTTATTGAGGTGAGTCTACAGGAGAAGGGAGAGGAGAGCTCCTGGAATCCATTCGCCTCAGTTTCCCTGGACATCGTTCTGAGATCCTGCTCATTCCACAGGGACTTGTCTTCAGTGTTTCTGAAGATAGGCCACCTTAGCCCATACTCACAAGCTTTCCCCTAGAGGGTCAGGACACCACAAATGAGTTAGAACTCTGCAAGTTTGACTTCCTATTTACCTGCAAGGATGATTCTGGAACTAGAGTCAAGCCAAACACCATCTTTGCATCTGTATTGAAGGCAACTCTTCGGAAAAAAAGAAACATGTTGGGAGAGGCTATTCTACAGGCCTCAGTGGCTTGTCTCAGGGAAGCTTACTCCTTGTCTGGCTTACTCCTTGTCTGTGCAGGTCAAGGGCATCCCTTAACTTGTCAAATCCATCATTTCAACAACTCAACAGAAGACTCCACTGTGTATGTTTGGCTGAATGGCCATGTCCCAACTAACTCCACAAGACTACAAGGAGAGAATTCTGAGTGCCCAGGAGGAGAGGATCTGGAAGGTTGGTAAGCATTCATGATTTCAATCACATGAGAGAAACTGGATTCAATAAGTAGCTGACATGTTTCAATTAACTACTTATTTGTTTATATATTTATTTTCGTGCTGGTACTGGGGTTTGAACTCAAGGCATGGGTATTGTCCCTTAACTTTTTCACTCAAGGCTGGGGCTCTATAACATGAGCCACTTGTATCTTTTTGATGGTTCACTGGGAATAAGAGTCTCATGGACTTTCCTGCCTGGGCTGGCTTTGAACCCAAATACTTAGATCTCAGCCTCCTGACTAACTAAGATTTACTGGCATGAGCCACTGGTGCCAAGACATTAATGGAGTCAGTCTTCTACTTAGCACTTTTCTAGGCATCCAGATGAAGGCATAATATTAGTCTTCATTCTCAAAGTATTTTGGGTTTTCTGCAAAAGCAAGAGGTTTACATAATTTAATAGATGCTAATTAAATACTAGTTAGAGAAATCCTGCTTTTTGCAATAATAAGGATAGACCTGGAGGACATTATATTAACTGAAATAATCTAGACAAAAACAAACATTCTCTCTTGTATGTGGAATCTTGAAGAACTGTAAAATAGTGGTTAAAAGAGGCTAGGGTATAGAGGGTAGGGTCTGGGAGATGTTGGTCAAAGGATATACATTTTTCCTTAGGCATGAGGAGCAAGTTCAAGAGATCCATTGTAGAGTGTAGTCATTATAATTAACAATAAATGTATGCCTAAAAATTGCTAAAAGTAGATTTTAAATGTTTTTATTTCAAAACTTTAACTGGATCATGTTGTGCATCATAAATATATATATAATTTTTGTCAATTAGAAATAAAAATGGTAAGGCAAGTTTTTATATAAGTTGATTTTTTTCAGACAGTGTGTGTGTGTGTACGCATGTGCTTGCATGCGCGTGTGCTTGCGTGCTCTAGTATTGGTGCTTAAACTCAGGGACCTGTGCTCTTTGCCTAGTGTTTTTGCTCAAGGCAGGTGCCCTACCACTTACGCCACTCCCCACATCTAGCTTTTTGCTAGTTAATTGTAGAAAAGAGTCTCAAAGACTTTTCTATCTAGACTAGGTTTGACTGTGATTCTCAGATCTCAGCCTCTTGAGTAGCTAGGACTACAGAGGAGCCACTGTCACATGTGACTGTTTTGTTCTAAGTGCTCTGAATGGATTATCTTCTCTATTTCTCAGAACAAGCTTGGAGTGAATAGAGTGCTTGCCACCAATTTTATAGAAAATGTACCAAGAAATTAATCAAATTGCCCAATTTCCTGGAGTGAGAAATTGGGAGAAACAGAGTTCAAATCTGTATGTTCTCCAATGCCCTATTTCCTAAGACTAACTTCTCTGTAAAAGCTGACCTTTCTTTTTCTCTTCCTTTGCTCCCTGTTCTGACCCCCCCCCCCGCCATCTTCCTCTTTCTTCCTTCCCTCTCTCCTCCCACTTGGAATGCCTGTCTCTCCTTCTCTTCTCATTCCTCTTCTAAAAAATTGTCTTATGCTGTGTGTCAGTGGCTCACACTTTTAATACTAGCTACTCAGGAGACTGAGAGCTGAGAGCTGAGGATGAAAGTCAGCCCAAGCACACAAATTAGAGAGATTCTTCTCTTCAGTGAAGTGGAGTAAGAACACAAAAAGAACAATAAATATATAAATGTGAGCCCTGTTATTCTGGGAAGCTGGGGTGGATGCTGTTATAGTTTATATATGTAGGGTCCCCCCAAAGAACAATATGTTGATGTCTTGGTCCAAAGATAGTAGATCCAATCATTGAAGAGATCCCGTCAAGGTTGGATTTTGAGGACTATGACCTAATCAATGGATTAATCCATTGATGGATTCATAGTTGACTGCACTATTGGAAGGTCATAGAAATTATGGAAGATGAGGCCTGGATTGGAGGAAACGGGTTGCTGGAGGCATGCCTTTGAAGATGATACCTTCTCTCTCTCTCTCTCTCTCTCTCTCTCTCTCTCTCTCTCTCTCTCTCTCTCTCTCTCTCTCTCTCTCTGCTTCTTGGCTGCCATGAGGTAAGCAGGATCGCCATGCACTCCCACTACCATGATATTTTGCCTCACCACACCAAGAAAGCTGGAAGTAGAGCTATAGTTCAAGTGGTAGAGTGCTAGCCTTGAGCAAAAAACTCAGGGAGAGTGCCCAGACCATGAGTTCAAGTCCTAGGGACTGGCACAAAATAATCATTTTCCCCTTAAGTTGATTTTCTCAGGTATTCATCATAGTGACGAGAAACAAACACAGATGGACAGGTATGCAAGTTGCAATTGCATCAGAATTTGGACTTTATTTTATGTGGAAGGCAGACATTGGCCAATACCTTAGCCAAGACTCTAGGCCCTCGAGCATCTTTCCTAAGATCTGTTTAAAATTTATATGATTAGGTAAATCTCTATCTTTTCTTCCATTGGCTAGCTTTAAAGACAGTTCAGGATTATCAATCTCATTCCAAATGAAAATGCAAATTGGGCAGGCTGAAATGGCACGGGAGTAACTTGCTTGTGAGCAGTCCCTGTCAGGATTTTGCTTCTCACATGGCCACCACTGCGTCCTTGTTACTCCTTTCTCCTTCCAACTTTGTTTCCTAATATTATTTTCTGCTTACTGGCAGACACAAAGAAATGCAGTGTGTGGCTCCCGCTCTCAAGGAACTTTCCAAATGGTTGCATTACAGCTTGGCTTTTCCAAGTCCATTTTTAGAACCTTTTGTTACAATGGAATGAGAAAAAGTAAAAATAGCTCCTGCAGGCATTTCAAAGGTATCTTAAATTGTTCTTTGCTCATTTTCCTTCTTAGGTTGTGAATATCTCTTGCTTCTATAGAGAGACAAAGAAAAGTAAATTCCTAGCAGCCTCAGAATTCTATTTCTGTCCAATGGTACATTATGTTTCTATAAAATCAGCCCAGAAAGCTGGAAGCGCCGGTTTTTGTGGAAATCCAGCTCTTTTGTGGTTATTGACAATCTTTCTGTACATTTCAACACTGGTTTGGTAAGTGTATTAAAGGGACATATCCGCTGAAGGTGAATCTTCTAGAAGCAATGTTTGGCTCCAATATCATACACCAGACACAAATCTTATCAACCTGGCTTCTCCTCCTATTCATTTTTGTTTCAGGAAAAAAAATACTGGGCATAGGCTTTTAATAGAAATTTCCCCTGAGAAGCTCAGCAAACCCATGGGCAAAGATGCATGCTTATTTTTTGGTAAGTAGCATTTTCTCTGGAACCCTGAATAATGTGAATCTCTCAGGACATGGAGTTCCTTCCCTCTAATCCTGGATCCCTGCTTACCATTGGCTGTGTAAGCTTGATAAGATTTTTTAAAGGATCAACATTCTTTGGGACAATGGAAGTCATGCCTGTAGTCCTAGCTACTCAGCATGCAGAGATCTGAGGATCATGGTTCAAGCCCAGGAAGGAAAGTCCATAAGAGCTTTATTTCCAATTAATCAATAACGAGCCAGAAGTGGAACTGTGGCTCAATTGTGGCTTGAAGCCACAGCTTTGGGCAGAAAGGCTCAGGGATAGCACCCAGGACCTGAGTTCAAGCCTTAGATCAGCACAAGAAAATAAAAATCAACATTCTGCTTTCTTATAAAAAATTCCCTATTTTCACGATGTCGGTACCCTGCATCTTGGATATACACTTCTCTAATTTGGAGAGAGGAAGGGTAAAAACAAAATACTTTAATAGGGATACAAGTACATCTCATGTACAATGAGATGTGCAAGACATTAGTTGAAAATGAACTTTGCAACTTTGGGGGGGGGTGTAGTTGTGGAGATGGGAGGGAAGGGATGGTAGGGGAAAAACAAAGGAGGAGGTAACAATGCTTGATAGGAAATGGATTCATTACCTTACTCATGTACCTGTAACTCCTCTGTACAATATTTTTACAATAAAAATGTACAAAAATATCTTTCTTATTTATTCAATAGCTAAGCTTTTGGACAATAAAATACAAAATAGCAACTTATTTTGATGAATAAAACATATCTCTAATTACTATGATGGAGAGAATTTCTGCTGGATGGAGGAGGGGAAGTAGGGAATACCCGACTCTTTATTGTTTGGACCTCACTTTGAAGCAGTCATAAAATTCAATCTGTGCAGACAGAAACTCCATGAGCTACCTCTCCTACAGACAATTAAGTGTTCACTGTGCTCACATTACTTTTCATGGAGCTGCACACTCTTTGAGAGCATTTACAAAGAACATGGAGTGGTGGAGTGCTACGGGTTTTTTCTCTGCTGTGTGCTGACACAGGAAAGATGGGGCAAATTAATTGAAGTCTTTCTTGTTTCATGCCTAGTTCTTTGGTTTTTACAGCTACCATTTTGGATCTTTACTTAAAAACCTCCCTCTGTGGCCTGAGAGACAGTGTCCTATAGGAGCTAGTGGAAACTGATCTTTTGAATTCTGTACCTTTTATTTATAACCACTTATTGTGCTCATATGTATGCATATGTGTGTGAGTGTGAGTGAGTGTGTGTGTGTGTGTGTGTGTGTGTGTGTCTGTACTGGGTCTTGAACTAAGGGCTTGGGTGCTGCCCTTTAGCTTCTTTTCTCAAAGCTACTGTTCTACCATTTGAGCCACAGGTCCAATTCTGACTTTTTGGTGTTTAATTGGAGATAAGACACTCATGAACTTTTCCTGCCCAGGCTGGCTTTGGATCAAGATCCTCAGATTGCAGCTTCCTGAGTAGGTAGGATTATAGGTGTGAACTACTGTTGCTTGGCCTATAATCACCTATTTGTTAAAAGAGATATTCACACCATTATATCACCTTACCATAGAAGGAATGGAGACTTCAAGGAAGATCGAACAACGTGATCCAAATAAAAAGGTTGTAATTAGAAAACTGGGAAATCAACCCAAACTGACTAACCTGAAGACTTATGATCCTCCTATCACCCCTAGATAACTCCTCTCCGACATAGTCACCCCCAGTTCTCTCCTGGAAAGCAGAGAGGCTCCAATAAATGTCTTACATGGAGTTACAGCTCAGTAAAATAATGTAAACTTTAGAGCTTTTAGTATACATCCTCATTTACTTTGCTTGCTTAAAATATGTTCATTACCAATTTTGTATCACTTGATTGTTTTCCCTTCCTAATTTTACAGTAGAATTTTATTTATTTCCCATGAATACCATAACATTAAAAAAGATAATTCTCCCAATTAAGCCAAGAAATAATATGATTAAAAGAGATAACATAAACGCTTGCAGTTCTTATTCAAAGTGCTTAATAGATTATGAAAATAATCATTACTGCCAACTCAGGAAGCTGAGATCTGGAGGATGGAGATTAGTCAAAGCCAGCCAGGGCAGAAAAGCCCCAGAGACTTCATTATCAATTAACCAATAAGATGCTGAACTGGAGACACAATTCAAATGGTAGATGCTAGTTATGAGTGTGACATACAAAGTTCAAGTCCTAGTACCTAGTACTCTCTCTCTCTCTCTATCTCTCTGTCTCTCTCTGTCTCTATGTCTCTCTGTCTGTCTCTCTCTCACACACATACACACAAATTATTATTTTGCTAGAGCTTGAACTGAAGACCTCATGCTCTTGCTTGGCTTTTTTTTTTTTTTTTTGCTCAAGGCTGGCACTCTACTGCTTAAGCCACACTATTACCTCTGGCTTTTTGCTGCCAACTTTTCTCCCTGGGCTATCTTTGAACTGCTATAATCAGATCTCAGTCTCTTGAGCAGCTAGAATTACAGGAGTGAGCTGCTAGAGCTTGGAGTGAGTTGACTTACTTTACAAACAGTTGCTGCAGTATTGTTCCATTAGAGTTAACAATGCTTCAGTTCTTCAAAACATTCCCAATAATGCACCCACTAGGAATTTCCAAAGTATATGAGCATCATCACAAAGAATAGCCAAGTTGGAGGAAGGTCTAGCCATGAGAGGTAGCCTTCTTTGGTCAGAGGTAGGTGAAGTTTATATAGTCATTCCAAAGTCAGAGCAGGCTTGCATAATGCAGTGAATTCTCACAGGATTTTCATTATATCTATATTAATATCTATCAATATTTATCTCATTGCTATATCTACATATCTATAGATGCAATATATTATATAAGCATATAGATACATAGACATATATGATATATAATATATTATATATGACATAATACATTAAAAAACAGATAAAAGTGTATCTGTTATAGTACAGGTATGAGCCATCAGCACCTGGCAGTAACAGATATACAGATATATCAGTTTTATCTCTCTCTCTCTATATATAAAACAAATATATAGATATGTACTATATATAACAGATATAGATATAATCTGTTATATCTATATGTTTTAGTATATATCTATATATTTAAAAATATAAATCTATTGATATACCTATATATCAATATATGTTAATATAATCAATGCATATATATCTATATAGAGAAAAATGTAGTTGGGATATATGCACTCATCTATATGTATATACTTAATTTTTCTTTTTGCAGGATTGAGATTTGCATTTAGAGCTTTTCTTAGAAGGATTTTATAAGAAAAAAGAACAAGACTATCTTCTGAAAACCACTCTACAGGTAATATTTGGGACTATTAAAAATTAGAATGAGCCAAGCACAGGTGGCTCATACCCATAATCTTAGCTACTTAGGAACCTGAGATCTGAGGATCATGGTTTGAAGCCAGCCTAGTCAGGAAAAGCTCTAAAACTTGTATCTCCAATTAACTGCCCAAAAGTCAGAAGTAGAGCTGTGGTTCAATTGGTAAGGCACCATTCTTGAGCCAAAAAAGCTAAGAGACAGCACTTAGGCCCCGAGTTCAAGCCCCAGTACCAGCACAAAAATAAATTAGAATTATCATTAAACAAAAGAGAGAGAGCAGAAAGAAAACATAAAACTATAAAATGTACATAATGTTCTTCCGTTGGCGTTACTTTCGAACATAAGCCTAAGATGAATGATTGCATTCTAGGTTGTCCTAGGTGTCCTTTAAAAATGTTTAGAAACAATGCACAACAAGAAAGAACAAAGTAGGGAAAGAAAAATTATTTCTTTCTGTCATTACCAGTATTCTGAGGTCTTTAATTACAAATTCATTTCACCTTTGGCCTTGAAGCAAACAAATGTCATGCTGTCCCTTACTTGCTGATGTCAAGTGTTCTCCATAGGGGGTTCAAGAAGCCAGAGAATTGGCAGACAAGACAGGGAAATGTCTGTTTGTACTTGAAGTGCATTTGGAATAAACGCACATTTGTTGATTGGAAAACATTTTCAAAGAGAAACAGAAAGTACTATATAAATACTCCCTTTTTGCTCTAATGGTTTTATTCAGCTCTTTTCACTACTCTCCACTGTAGCACTTTGCTATAGAAAAAGCCTGCTTTAGAGTTTGAACAAGAGAGTATTTTACATTTTTAGCTATAATTGCATTTGGCAAGTTTATTTGAAGACATTTTTTTTTTGTCAAAGGCTTGTTCTGCATTAATTGCGAGGATCATGTGGTCGTGTGGTTTTTATATTTAATTCAGAATGTGGACTATTACATGACTGATGGGTACATTGAGTGAATCAACCTTGAATGTGGTCCACCTGGTCCAGTGGGATAACCTTTTTGAGGTTATCAGAGTAGTTCCTAGTGTTCTTTCCTGTAGTGTCTTTTTTTGGGCTTTAGTATCACAGAATCTGTGACCTCATCCAATGAGCTTACAATTTAGGTTTTTGAAAGAGTTTAAGAAGGACTGGAATTAATTCATTTCCTGGATGTCTGAGAGAATTCATCTCTATAGCCATATGGTCCTGAGTATCTTTTTGTAGCGAAGTCATTGATTACTAATTTAGTATTCTTATTTGTTATTGGTTTGTCCAGACATTTCATTTCTTTTTTTTATTTACCATTTGTAGAACATGTGTGTCTAGAATTTGTCTGGCAAAACTTCTCTTGACTGAGTATTGGTGGGTCATGCCTATAATCTTAGCTATAATCTTAGTAGGCTATGATCTGAGGGTCATGGTTCAAAGCAAGCCTTGGCAGAAATATTTATGAGAGTTTTATATCCTATTAACCAATCAAAAGGCAAAAGTAGAAGTGTGGCTCAAGCAGTAGACCACCAGCCTTGAATGGAAAAGACTAAGCAAGGCCCTGAGTTCAAGCCCCAATCCCAACACACTTAAAAAAATTATGGAAGAGACTTAATTTGATAAAATAAAAAGGCTATTTATGAAAATCCCACAGCAAGCATTGTGATCAGTTGGGGGGGGTGGAGGGAGGAAGGGTGGGAGAGGAGGGAGCATAAGCTTTCTCTGCTAAGATCTATTATATGGAAAGATGTCTACTTGTGCTGTTCCCATTCAACACAGTACTGGAAGTTCTAGAGTAATTATACAAAAAAAAAGAACTAAAAGGCATTGAAATTAGAAAAGAAGAATTAAAATGATTTCAACCTGCATATAATATGATCCTGTATGTGGAGAAGATTAAAAACATCACAGAGTTACAGATAATAAATGAATTCAGCAAAGTTTCAGGATACAAAATCAACATACAAACCTCAGAGCCTTGTATTTGCTTAGTTTTTTTGCTCCTGGCTGACTCTCCACTGCTTAACTCAGGCCTCCAATCTAGCTTTCTGCTAGTTAATTGGAGATGGAATCTCTGGATCCTTTCTGCCTACACTGGCTTTGAACCCTAATCCTCCCAGTCTGACCCTCCTGAAAAGCTAGGATGATAGCTTCCAATTTAGTAATATCTCTTCACATCTACAATAAACTATCTGAAAAGAAAATCAAGAAATCGATTCCAATTATAGTAACGTAAAAGAATAAAAGATTTAGGGTCAAAATCAACCAAGCAGGCAAAATATCTGTGCATTGAAAATGATAAAATATTGGTGAAAGAATTTGATGGGTTCAATTAATATCCCCTGTTGGTATAACAGAAGTATTAATTATTGTTACATCCATACTCCTCAAAAAGAAAGTTTCAACACAATTCCTATCAAAATTTCAGGAGCATTTTCATGGGGAAAAAAGTCTAAAATTGGTATGTATGTATAAAGGACCCCAAATAGTTAAAACCATCTGTAGAATGAAGAATAAATTGGAGACATTATAGGTCATGAGTTCAAATTCAGTTCCAAAGTGGTAATGTTTAAAACAGTGGTACTCACATTAATAAACAGACACTTAGCTGAGTATAGGTGGCTTATGCCTGTAACCGGAACTACTTAACAGGCTAAGATCTGAGGCAGCCTGGGCAAGAAAGTCCACGAGCCTCTTATCTACAGCTAACCATCAAATAGCCTAAGTAGAGTTATAGCTCCAGGACAGTGCCAGCCTTAAGCAAAGAAAAATTACAGGACAGCACCCAAGCCTTGAAAAGATCAATACCCACAGGCAAAAAGCTGAAGCTGCACCCTTATATTATACCAGAATAATAAAAAAAAAACCCCTCAAAACAGACAGAAGGCATAAATGTAAGACCTGAAACTAACTTTGGCAGGATGGAAGATTAGAGGCTCACAGAACACTCTTTCCACAAGAACCAAAATGAAAGAATTGAAAACTACCGTTCATCTAGAAATTTGGGGGATGAGGAATACAATGTACTGTGGACAAAATGGAGAGGCTGTGGAATACAGGAATGTGAGGCGGTTTTATAAGGAAAGGAATGGATTACGATTGCCATTGGCCATGTGAACTGTGCTGCTCCCATTTTGGCTCATGTGCAGTGCATGTCCTGCCCCTTTCCCACACACGCTGAGCCAAAGCTGAAGAAACTGTGTGGAGACTACACTGCTATTCCCAACTGGAACCAAAGCCAATGTAGTATACAGGAATAATACCATAAAACACATCTTCAGGAGAAAGCCTTTTGCTATGAAAGTCACCCTATGAAATTTGTAAAGAAAACAGATCCTCTATTATCAATCTAGGGACACAGGAAGTATTTTTTTTTTTAAATCAAGTTATGGTGACACTTGTTACTTGTTATCAACACATCCTAAAGGAAGGAAAATTGATGAAATGCCTACAAAAGAATTGAGAATGAACATTTGAAGGAAACCCAGTGAAATTCAAGAGACTACAGAGAGGGGCTGGGAAGGTGGCTCAGTGGTAGAGCACTTGCCTTGCATGCTCGAGGCCCTGGGTTCAATTCCTCAGCCCCACATAAGCAAAAATAAAAAAGCCGGAAGTGGCTCTGTGGCTCAAGTGGTAGAGTGCTAGCCTTGAGCTGAAGAGCTGAGGGACAGCACCCAGGCCCAGAGTTCAGGCCCCAGGACCGGACCAAAAAAAAAAGAGACTACAGAGAGATAATGCAACAAAACTAGAGGTAGAATTCATGATCTGCATGATAAATTCATCCGAGTGAGACTATTAAAAAGAACTAAACAGAAATCTTGGACCTGAAAAACTCAGTACGTCCCAATAAAAAATTCTATTGAGAGCCCCAATAACTTACTGGACCAAACAGAAGAAAAATCTTTTGAACACAAAGATCCATCTTTGGAACTGGGCTTTAGTGGTTCTTTGGTTAATCCTACCTATTCAGGAAACTGAGATCTGAGAACTGGGATTTGAAGACAGCCTGCTTAGGAAAGTTCCTATGACTGGTATCTCCAATTAACCACCAAAATGCTGGAAGTGGAGCTCTGGCTCAAGTGATAGAGCACTAGACATGAATGAAAAAGTAAATGGACAAGCCCTGAGCTCAAGCCCCAGAACTGGCACAGACAGACAGACAGACAGACAGACAGACAGACAGACAGACAGACACACACACACACACACACACACACACACACAAACCACACAAATATAGATAAATCTTTTTAAGTAACCCAGTCAAGCATCTTCCCCTAAATGAAGAAAAACAACAATAACAACAACAACCACAAACCCTCCAAGACTCATCAGACCATCACATAGTAACAAGTTTTCTAACTCTGAGTATTCCCGATAAAGGTACAGAAGACACATTCAATGAGATAATTGAAAACTTTCCAAGTTTTGAGAGAGATATGACATTCAGATCCAGGATTCCCAAAGGATTATAAATAAATATGACCATAAAAGATTATTTTACATATTATAACCAAATTGTAAAAGCCTGAGACAAAGAAAGAATTCTAAAATCTGTAAGAGACAAGTGTCAAGTTACATTTAATGCAGTCTCCATTAGATTCATAGCTTATTTCTTGGCAGATAATTTGCAGGTCAGAAGAGAGTGGGGTGGCATATTTGAAGTCTGGAATGAAAAATTGCCAACCAGAAATAGTGTACTCATCTGAGTGCCCATGGCTCATGCTTATACTAGCTACTCAGTAGGCTGAGATCGGAGGACTGTGATTCAGAACCAAGTTGGCTAGGTAATTCTGTGATTTCCTTATGTCCAGTTAACCATGGGGAAGCTGAAAGTGGCAGTAAGACTCAAGTGCTAGAGCATCATCCTTGAGAGAAAAAGCTAAGGGACAATGGCCAGGTTCTGAGTTCAAACCCCAGTGCACGTGTGTGCTCGTACACACACACACACACACACACACACACACACACACACACACACACACACACACACACACTCTCACTCACGAGCTATCCTTTAGACATGAAAAAAGAAATAAAATAAAAATTGAGGGAATTTATCACCACTAAACTGAATGGATTAAAAAAATGTTGATTCCAAGAAACTCACTTTATCAGTAAAGACACTAAGACTGAAATGGAAAAGATCTTCCATGCAAACCCAAAGCAAAAGCTATCAGGAATAGCTATACCACCATTAGATAAATAATCCTTAAGGCACAAACTATGAAAAGAGACAAAGTCATTATATAATGGTTAAGGGACCAACTCATCAAGATGCTATTACACTAATAAATGTAAATACACCCAACAGTAAACCACAGATGACCTAAAACAAACTTCATTAGATCTAAAGGGAAAAGTCGATTCCACAAGGTAATTCTTTTTTTTTTTTTTTTCTGATCAAGCTGCCAATTTTTATTTTTCACACAAGGGTATTTATATGCTTGGACTTAGGGCGTGGTACAAAGGTGGACGTTAGTAGATTTAGGGCGGGGTGAAAAGGTGGGATTCTGTAAACTCAGCCTCAGGTTGTTCCAGTGAGATAGTTAAGCCTATCAAGTTTGAGAGACTTAACTTTTGGCTCCCAACATCTCCCCCTTTCTTATTTAGAAAATTGACCATCAATTGTTGGCTGCTCTTTTAAGGTGGTGACAGAGGCTCTGTTCCTCTAAGGAGCCAGGGTTTTTCTCCATTCCAGAGCGAGCATCCTCACTCGGGGAGGGGAGTTTTACAGGCCTTGGCATGTTTTTTGAGGAGACGGCTTGTGGGTATGCATGCCAACTGTCATGCACCAGAGCTTGACACTCAGGGGTCTTGGGTTTTGGGATCTCGTGGATCCATCCCCCTGCAGTCTTACCTGCACCCTTGATTTGAGCATTTTTTCTTCCTTCCATAGGTGCATCCTCCCCCAAGCGGAGGCGCCTATAGGAGGAGGGGCGAACCTATCCCTTATGGCAATAGGTCTTGCCAGTTGAATGGTCAGGAGTTATGAATAAGGAGGGTTTTCTAAATAAGAAAAAGAAGGCGGGCTGTTTCCCACTGGAGCAAGCTCATGGCAAAACACTAATTAAAAGCCTGGGGTAAATCCTAGAGCTCAATGCCACGGTCTGCCATATCAAGGCGATGGGATGGTGATGAACCTGTATGGGCTTAGAAACCAAGAGATTAATCTGTTATTTAATAAATTCAAACAGGAAGGTCCACGTTTGGAGTTCTAGCTGCATCTGTAAGAGAAAAGGCATCATCCTGGGGGTTGGGGGGGAAGGTTTCCCCTGGGTTCCACAAGGTAATTCTGCGGCTTCTAACACCTCACTTTCATCAGTGGATGGATTAATCAGATAAGAAATCTGCTTAGGAAAACGCTTCTGTTAAACTGCTGTTGACCAATGGTCATAACTGATATATCCAACAGCTGCAAAATACACGTTCTTCTCACCAACCCAGGAAACACTAGCCAGCACAGTCCATGCTAGGTGACAAACACTAGCCAGCACAATCCATGCAGGTGACAAACACTAGCCAGCACAGTCCATACAGGTGACAAACAAGTCTGAGCAAAGTTAAAA
Organism: Dipodomys merriami; assembly: GCF_024711535.1. Lineage (NCBI taxonomy): Eukaryota > Metazoa > Chordata > Mammalia > Rodentia > Heteromyidae > Dipodomys > Dipodomys merriami. Next base: position 70,189,718 of record NW_027206179.1, on the reverse strand, counting down.
AAAGAAGAAATTATAGCATGTATCTTATTTGACCACAAGGGAGTAAATCCAAAAATAGACAAAAGGTTTACTCAAAAATACACAAATACAGGGAAACTAAACAGAATACTTTTGAACAATGGATTATCTAAGAAATAAAAAGGGAAATTAAAAAAATTCAAGAAACAAATTAAAAAGAAAAAAAAAAACCCACACCAAAACCTATGGAGTACAGCAAAAAGAATAGTAAGAGGGAAACAGCACTAAACATCTACATTACAAGAGAAATACTTCAAATAAACAGCCAGAGAATGTAACTCGAAGAACAGAAAGGCAAAAAAAAAAAAAAAAAAAAAGAGTAGACAAAAAGAGGCAACCAATATCAGAGCAGAAATAAACAGGTAAAGACTAAAAAGTACATAATGTCAATAAAACAAAGTATTAAAAAATAAATGAAGGTAAGCTGGGGATTGGGAGCTCATGCCTGAATCCTAGTTACTCAGGAGGCTGAGATCTGAGGATGATGGTTCGAAGCCAGCTGGGTTATGAAAGTCTGAGAAACTCTTATTTCCAAATTAAAGTTGAAAAGTCTATTTCCAAAAAGTTGAAAACAGAGATCTGGCTCAAGTGGTCGCCTTGAGAAAAAAAAAAAAAAAAGCTCAGGGACAGCACCCAGACCCAGAGTTCAAGCTCCAGGATAAGAAAAATGAAGATAAAATGACAAACCTTCAGCTAGGCTAAGAAAAAAAGGAGGACTCAAATAAATAAAACAAAAATAAGAAAAGAATACATTGGAATTGATACACAGAAATACAAAGGATCTTAAGACTATTGTAAACAACTATACAACAACAATTTGTAAAACCTAAAGAAATGGCTACAGTGCTGGATACACATAATCTAACAAAATCAAAACATAGAAAAATTGAATCAGTCAATGAGCAATGAGATTTAATCCGTAATGATAATCTCCCAACAAAGCAAAGCGTTGGGAGGGATGGTATTACTAGTAAATTCTACCAAATGTTTAATAAAAGGCTAATACAAATTAATTTCAAACTCAAGCTCATTCTATGAGAGCAACATTAGCTTGATATCAAAACTAGACATGGACACAAAATACCAAAAAAGAAAAACTGCAAACCAATATCTTTGATGAACACTGATGCAAAAACTCTCAACAAAATACTTGTAAACAAAATCCAACCACACATCAAAAAGCACTCTTGCCAAGTGGCCTTTATTCCAGTGATTCAGCGACTTGTAAACACATAAAATCAACACTTATTATCTATCACTTCAACAGAATGCAAGACAGGAATTGTATAAGCATTTCACTTAATAGAAAAAGCGTTTGATAAAATCCAACATTACCTCATAACATTAAGTATAGAAGGAATGCACTTCATTATAATGTAGACGACACGTAATAAAACCACAGTCAACTTCATACAGAATGGGGAAAAGCTGACTTTCCTCTAAGATCTGGAGCAAGATAAGAATGTACTCTTCACCATTTATATTTAGCATAGCTGTGCAAGTCTTAGGCCAGAGCAATTAGGCAAGAGAAAGAGATCAACATCACCCAACATCTCTGTTGAGCCCATATGATTCTCTATCTAGAAAAACTTTAAGAACTTCATCGAAGGGCTGTTGTAACTGGTAAATGAATTTAGTAAGTTGGAAGATACAAAGTTGGCTTACAAAAACCAGTAGCATATTTCTACAAAATTTCTAAATTGAAATAAAAAAGCAATTCTATTCATTTGAACGAACACACACACACACACACACACACACACACACACACACACACACACACACAACCTAATATGTTCCTGGAAGGATTAATACTGTTAAAATACTACCTAAAGCATCATTTACAGATTTAGTATAATCCTCACCTAAATATAAGTGGAATTCTTCATAGATATAGAGAAAATAGAATCCCCAAATGAATATCAGATCAAAAAACCCCCAATAGACAAAAGAATTTTATTGTTATTATTAAGGTGTTGTACAGAGGGGCTACCATTTCATAAATCAGGTAAGGAGTATATATTTTTTTTGGACAATGTCACCTCTTTCTTCAGCTCCCTCAGTTTGTCCCTCACATCCCTGTCTATAAGTCACACAGGTCATTTTCCATACCATGTATACTGAATACCATGATTGCATTTGTTCCTCTTCCCTCCCTCCCTTTACGTGCCCCTCTTTTGCCCCCCTAAAAGGAAAAAAATCCCCAAAGCAAGAAACAAACACCACACCACCACCAACAACAACAAAAATCTCATTTTTCCATTTCCTGGAGTTTGTTTTGGTAAATAGCATTTTATCCTCTTTTAGTCTGCCTGTTTGTGTGTGAATGCCTAATCCTGTCTAAGTTATCATGTCCAGTTATATGTTAGATCTTGCTTTCACATGCGAGAGAAAACATGCGCTGTTTGTCTCTGAGCTTGGCTTATCTCATTTAACATGATTTGTTCTAGGGCCCATCCATCTCCCTGCAAATGACATACTCTTATTCTTTCTAATGGCTGGGTAAAATTCCATTGTGTATAAGTACCACATGTTATTGATCCACTCATCTGTTATTGGGAGTCAGGGCTGTTTGTATAAGTTGGCTATTGTAAATAGTGGAGCAATGAATATGGATGTTAGAAATGTCTTTATGGTATCCTGGCTTATGATGTTCTGGTTAGATGTCCAATGTCATGGCTAGGTCATAGGGAAGTACTGTTTAGCTTTTTGAAGGACCTCCAAACCTCCTTCCAGAGTGGTTGTACTAGTTTTATTCCTGTGAATGGTTCAATAGGGTTCCCTTTCCCCCTTAGCTCCACCAACATTTGCTGTTGTTCGAAATCTTGATGTTGGCCAATCTAACTTGGATAAGATGGAATCTTAAAGTTGCTTTGATTTGCATTTCCTTTATGGCCAGGGATGTTGAAGATTTCCACAAGTGTCTATTTGCTATTCTTCTTTTGAAAAGTCACTTTTTAGCTTCTTTGCCCATTTTTAAACTGGTTTATTAGTTTTTGGGGGGTCGATTTTTTTAACTCCTTGTATATTTTAGATATTAGGCTGTTGTCAGATGCATTGCAGGCTGTCTTTCTAGTTTCTTTGTTGTGCAGAAACTATTGTCCTTTATTGTGCAGAAACTATTATCTATTTTGATACAATCTCATTTGTCAAGTCTCTCTCTTATTTGCTATGTCCTTGGGACTTTTTCAAAAAAGCTTCCAGCTATACCTAAATTTCTAATGTTTCTCCTACTCTAATTTGCCATAGTTTTAAAGTTTCAGGTCTGACATTGAGGTCTTTGATGCTCTTTGAGTTGATACTGGTATATGATGACAAACAGAGATCCAATTTTCATTTTCTCCATATGGATGTCCAGTTTTCCCAACACCAATTATGGAAGAAGCTATCTTTTTTTCTATTGTATAACTTTGGCTCTCATCAAATATCAGATAACTTTAAGCATATGACTTTATTTCTAGGTCTTCTAGTATGTTCCATTGATGTTTGAGTGGGTTTTTTGTGCCAGTACCAACCTTTTTTTTTTTTTTTAATAATTATATCTCTGGGGCTGGGAAGTTGGCTCAGTGGTAGAGCGTTTGCCTTGCATGCCTGAGGCCCTGAGTTCGATTCCTCAGCACTACATAAGCAAAAAGAAAAAAGCCAGAAGTGGCACTGTGACTCGAGTGGTAGAGCGCTAGCCTTGAGCTGAAGAGCTGAGGGATAGTGCCCAGGCCCAGAGTTCAGGCCCCATGACCGGACCAAAAAAAAAATTATATCTCTGTAGTAGAGTTTTGTAGTAGAGGTGTGGTAGCAGGATACCACCAGCATTGCTTTATTATTATTACTATTTTTTGTCTAGAATTGCTTTAGACAAAGCAATCAAGTCAAAAGAACTAGGTTGAAGGTATCATAATACCTATTGTCAAGACATAATCCAAATCTACAGTAACAAAGACAGCAAGGTACTAGCAAAAAACCAGGACACAGGTCAATAAAGCAGAACACAGAAAATATAAATAAATCCATACATCTATAGCAAACCTACTTTCAACAATAAATGGTGTTGGGGAAACTGGATAGCCATGTGAAGAACAAGGAAAAGAGACCCATCTCTCCTTGTGTAGTAAAAACAACTCAAGTGGATCAAAACCTAAATTTAAGACCTGATATGATGCAACTATTGCAAGAAAGCATAAGGAAAATACTCAAAGACACCAGCGTAGGCAATGAGTTTTTCTTGATAAGAAGCCCAAAGTACAGGCAACAAAAGCAAAAATTGACCAAAACTTCTGCAGAGATCACTTACAGAAGAGGAACACATATTTGTAAAGTTTTATCTGACAAGGAATGAATACTGTGAATCTATAAGGTATTACAAAAACCCAACAGTGAAAAGGCAAGAGACATTTTCCCAATGGCCAACAAGTACCAGGAAAAACTAAATATCACTGAGCAGCAGGAAAAACAAATCAAGGCCACAAGGAGATAGAATCTCACCTAGCTAGTATGGCTGGAATTTAAAAAAAAAAAGATAAAAAGTTGTCAGAGAGGATAGGAAGAAAATGGAACTATCCCCAGGAAAGTAAATTAATACTGACATCCTGTAAAACAGAATGAAGTCCCTCTTCCAATTAGAAATAGAACTGTCTGCTGGGCACTATGACTCAACCTTGTAACCCTAGCTACTTCAGAGATAGAGATTGAAGGGACACTGTTCAAAGCCAGCCTGATCTGGCTTGGTACAGTGGTACAAAGTTTTGCCAGCTTTAGGAAAAGCACAATGGCTGGGTACAGCAGCATGCACCTGTCATCTCCAGGGATTCAGGGAAAAAGGATTGAAGCCCAGCCTGGCCTGGGCATAAAGCAAGACCCTATTTCAGAAATAACCAACACAAAAATGGGTTGGAGGAGTAGCTCAAATGGTAGAACATCTATCTAGAAAGTCCAAGATCCTGAGTTCCATCTCCAAAGGAGATGGTGGTAGAAATAATTATTTTATGATCCAGCAATTGGAATTTTATGCACATATCCAAATGAATTCAAATCAGCATTTCAAATCACTATAAGCATTTCTATGGTCATTGCACCAATATTCACTGTGGGATCGGCCACAGTATCCATCAACAAATACAGCCTAACTATACAACTGAAACTTAAAATATATGAGAGACTTGGCATCTATAATAACACGGGACATTTGCTGGAGGACATCACGCTATGTTAGGTAAGACAGACACTGAAAGAAAATTGCCAATCTCATGGACATGTAGACTCTAAATAAGTAGAATTCCTTCCAATGGAATGGAGGTTATGGGATTGGAGACTTGTTGGTAAAAGGTTACAAAGTTTCAGCTGCAGAAGAAATGTTAGAGGAGCTAATGTGTAGCTTGGTGGCAGAAGGTGATGATGCTGTAATTGTATTGCACTGTGTCTCTGACATTGGAGAAAAGACTGTTAGCTAACTGTTCTCACTATACACAAATATAAAACACACTATGTGAGGTAATGAATATTTTAACTAGCTGTAGTAATTATTTTTGTCTGCATGTATATCAACCCTTCAATATATTTAAAAACAAAAAAGGTATTTTTCATTTTTTGTTTTATTTATTTATTTATATTTTATTTTATTGTGAAAATACCATACAAAGGAGTTACAATTACATGGACAAGATAACGAGTTCATTTTTTTAAAAAAATTTTTTGGTCCGTTCGTGGGGCCTGAACTCTGGGCCTGGGAACTGTCCCTCGGCTCTTCAGCTCAAGGCTAGCGCTCTTACCAGTTGAACCACAGCTCCACTTCTGGCTTTTTTCTTTTTGCTTATGTGGTGCTGAGGAATCGAACCCATGGCCTCATGCATGCAAGGCATGCACTCTACCACTGAGCCAACTTCCCAACCCCGGAGTTCATTTCTTATCAAGCATTGTTGCCTCCTCTTTGTTTCCCTTTCCCATCCCTTCCCATACTCCTCTCCCCACCCGATCCTCCCCCACCCCCACCAAAGTTGTAAAGTTCATTTTTCAACATAACGACTTGTACATCTCATTGTTGCAATGGGTCCACCTGTATCCCCAGTTAAACAACTTGTTATTGCCCTTCCCCTCCACAAATTATATCAACATCAAATACAGTGAAAGCAGGGGTTATACCTTGGGGGAGAGACATACAAAGCAACATAGAAATCATCTTATAAATATGTTAGAAACAATTGCATGAAAGGAAAAAAACAAAAAAAAAACATTTGAATACTTATCTTGGGGTTCATTCCCCTAACATTATCTGACCTTTTCTGCTTGACTCAGACATATACTAGTTATTGCAAATAAGAGAAACCATGGGACCTATGTTTCTTTGGGCCTGGCTTACTTCACTTAATATAATTTGTTCCAAGTCTTTCCATTTCCTAACAAATGGGGCAATGTCATTCTTTCTGATGGAGGTATAGAATTCCATTGTGTATATATACAACATTTTCTTGATCCATTCATCTACTGAGGGGCATCTGGGTTGGTTCCATATCTTAACTATGGCAAATAATGCTGTAATAAACATAGTCGTGCTGGTAGCTTTAGTGTGGTCTTGTTTGTGATCATTTGGGTAAATGCCCCAAAGTGGGATTGCTGGGTCATAGGAGAGCTCTATGTGGAGTCTTTTGAGGAACCTCCATACTGCTTTCCAAAGTGGTTGAACAAGTTTACACTGCCACCAACAATGTAGTAAGGTTCCCTTCTGTCCACATCCCCTCCAGCATCTGTTGTTATTAGAGTTCTTGATATAGCCATTCTAACTGGGGTGAGGTGGTATTTCAATGTTGTTTTGATTTGCATTTCTTTTATGGCTAGGGAGGTTGTGCATTTCTTTGAGTGTCTATTGGCCATCCTTCTTTCCTCTTCAGAGGAGTTTCTCTTTAAGTCTTTAGCCCATTTATTTATTGGGCAGTTGTTTCTTTGAAGATTTGTTGTTCGGGGATTTAATTTTTTGAGTTCCAGGTATATTTTAGATATGAGACCCTTGTCCATTGTATGGCTAGTGAAGATCTTCTCCCAAGCCTGGGCTTTCTATTGAGCTTGCTAGCTATGTCCTTTGCCATGTAGAAGCTCTGCAATTTCATGCAATTCCATTTGTCCAATCTTTCTTTGATTTGTTCTGTGTCTGGGTCTCTATTAAGAAAATTTCGGCCTGTGCCAAGGAGACTTAGGGTTTCTCCTATTCCATCCTGCAATGTTTTCAGAGTGTGTGTTTTAACTCTGAGGTCTTTGATCCATTTGGAGTTGATTCTGGTGCAGGGTGATATATAAGGATCTAGCTTTAGTTTTCTACAAGTAGTTAACCAATTTTGCCAGCACCATTTACTGAAGAGGCTGTCTTTCTTCCATTCTATTTTTTTAGCTACCTTATTGAAGATTAAATGGCTATAGGTCTTTAGGTTCATTTCTGAGTTTTCAATTCTATTCCATTGGTCCTGAGGTCTGTTCTTGTTCCAGTACCAAGCTGTTTTGATTACTATGGCTTTGTAGTAGAGTTTGAAATTTGGTATTGATATTCCTCCAGCACTGTTCTTTCTGTTGAGGATCGTTTTTGCTATTCGGGGTCCTTTATTGTTCCATATGAATTTTTAGATTGCCTCTTCTATTTCCTTGAAGAATGAGGTTGGAATATTGATAGGTATCACACTGAATTTGTAGATAGCCTTAGGGAGTATTGCCATTTTCACGATATTGAGGCAACCAATGCAGGAGCATGGGAGTTTTTGCCACTTTCTAAGTTCTGTTTTGATTTCCTTTTTCAGGTTTTTAAAGTTTTCATCATAGAGGTCCTTCACTTCTTTGGTTAAGTTAATTCCTAGGTATTTTATTTTTTGTGGGTCTATTACGAATGGAGTTGCTTTCCTAATTTCAGCCACACTTTTCTCATTGTTGGCATACAGAAAAGCCATTGATTTTTGAGGATTAATTTTATACCCTGCTACTTTGCCAAAGTTTTGAATCAGCTTGAGTAATTTGGGAGCGGAGTCCATGGGATTCTTTAAATACAAGATCATGTCATCTGCAAAGAGGGAGAGTTTTACTTCTTCTTTCTTTATTTGGATCCTCTTTATGTTTGCATCTAGTCTTATTGCTGTAGCTAGGCCTTCTAATACTAGACTGAAGAGAAGTGGAGAGAGTGGACATCCTTGTCTTGTTCCTGAGTTTAGAAGAAATGGCTTTAGTTTTTCCACCATTGAGTATAATGCTGGCAGTATGTTTGTCATATACAGCCTTTATTGTATTGAGGAATGTTCCATGGATTCCTAATTTTTCCAGAACCTTCATCATAAAGGGGTGTTGGATCTTGTCAAATGCTTTTTCTGCATCTATTGAGGTAACCATGTGGTTCTTAGCCTCAATCCTAATATCAGATAAAATAGACTTCAAATTAAAATTAGTTAGAAGAGATAAAGAAGACTGCTACATACTAATTAAGGGATCTCTCCTTCAGGAGGATATTACAATTCTAAATCTCTATTCACCAAGCAATGGAGCACCGAAATCCAAGAAACACTACTTTCTCTCAAATCTCACATAGATCCAAAGACATTTATTGTTGGGGACTTTAACACACCACTCTCCCCACTAGATAAATCAACTCGGCAAAAACTCAACAGTGAAACTGCAGACCTAAATAACTGCATAGATCAACTCGATTTAATAGACATTTACCGAATATTTCACCCAGCAGCATCAGAATACACGTTCTTCTCAGCAGCACATGGAACATTTTCCAAAATAGACCACATTTCAGGTCACAAAGCAAATTTATCCAAATTCAGAAACATTGAAGTTATACCTTGCAGTCTCTCAGACCACAAGGGAATAAAATTAGAACTCAACACCAAAAGCCACCAAAGAAATTCCTGTAACACATGGAGGCTGAACAACACACTGTTGAACCACCAGTGGGTCATGGAAGAGACTAGAAATGAAATTGAAGTGTTCATGATATTCAAAAAAAATGAACACACAAACTACTGGTAGTTTGTGTTCTCTGGGACACAACAAAGGCAGTACTCAGAGGCAAGTTTATAGTTCTGAGTTCCTACATCAACAAATTGGAGAGATCTGAAACCAACAATTTAATGGGACATCTGAGCCTCCTTGAAAAAGAGCAGCAAGGATGGGAAGGGTAAACAAAGGAGGAGGCTACAATGCTTGATAAGAAATGTACTCACTATCTTGCCCATGTAATTGTAACCCCTCTGTATAGTATTTTCACAATAAAAAAAAAATATATATATAAATAAAAATAAAGAAAAAAAGAAAAAAAGAAAAAGAGCAGCAAGACAAACCCCAATCCAGTAGATGGAAAGAAATAATCAAAATTAAATCAGAATTAAATGAATTAGAATCCAAAAAAATCATAGAAAGAATCAATAAAACTAAGAGTTGGTTCTTCGAAAAAATTAACAAAATAGACAAACCCTTAGCAAATTTATCAGAAAAAGAAGAGAACACACCCATATAAATAAACTCAGAGATAAGAATGGAAACATCACCACAGTAACAACCAAGATTCAGAACATTATAAGGGAATACTTCTCAAACCTTTATGCTAATAAGTTTGAGAACTTGGAAGAAATGGACCTTTAAACCAAGATGAGTTAAACCATCTTAACAGGCCCAAATCAAGCATTGAAATAGAAACAGCAATAAGAGACCTCCCATCTAAGAAATGGGACCAGATGGTTTTACAGCGGAGTTCTACAAGGCCTTCAAACAGAGCTCACACCAATACTCCTTCAACTCTTCAATGAAATTGAAAGAGAAAGTTCACTACCGAACTCTTTCTATGAAGCCATAATAACCCTCATCCCCAAACCAGGCAGGGACTCATCAAAGAAAGAGAACTATTTTTTCATTTTTGAGTTCCGTTTTCAACTCAAGGTGTTTTGTAGCATTATTTGAAAGGTATTAAAATAATTTTAATCAAATAATATTAGCTGCTCAGGAGGTTGAGAGGTGGAATATCTCACTGCTATGCCAATGCAAACAGAAAAGTCCCGTACACCGTATCTCCAAAATAACCAGCAAAGTGGGACACTGGTGGCTCACGTCTCCAATCCTAGCTACTCAGAAGGATGAGTTCTGAGAATTATGGTTTGAAGCCCCAGGCAGGAAAGTCCATGAGACCCTAAATCACCCATAAAGTACTCAAAAGCCAGAAAGAAGCTCAGGGACAGCATCTAGGCCCTGAGTACAAGCTCTCTACCCTGCCCCTCCCACCCCTCCAGCGAAAGCTGGACTACAAATGTGGCTCAAGTGGAAGAACATTATCAAAGAAATCATGAGGCCTTAAGTCTAAACTCCAGTATTGCCAAAACCAAATCAAACCAACCAAACAAACAAAAAATAACCCCTCCTCCTTAGCTTTCTCAAGGAAGTTCCATGGCTACTAGAAAGGACATTTTTTAATTTGTTGAATGGAATATACTACAGATGTCTGTTAAGTCCATTTAAAGTTATTTTGTTGACTTTTTGTCTGGATAAACTATTGGTGAGTGAGCAGCATTGAAGTCACAGGTTGTATTTGTATTGGACCCTGTCTAACCCTTATGCTCAATACTCTTCGTTTTATGAAACTTAGTGCACCAACTTTCCCATTAAAATATATTTATAATCATGGTATATTATCAATGGATTATTTCCTTTAGTAATTTGTAGTGGCTTTTATGCCTTCTGATTAATTCTTCCTTTGAATTTTGATTTGTTAGATATGAGTATAGCTTCTTATGTGCTTCTGAATTCTGTTAGCTTAGAATACCTTTATCCATCCATTCATATTTTTAGTCTCTGTGTGTCTTTGCTGTTGAAGTGTGTTTCTTGCAGGTAGCATAGAATTTGGATTTTTTTTCTAACTCACTTATCCAGAATTGGAGAATTCTGACCATCTACCTTTATGGAAAGGCATGAACTAGTTCCTGTCATTTTGTTGTTTATTAAGGGTTATTTTCTATATACCATTTGTTTATCTACTGCCCTAGGGGACTTTATTCTTTCGTGTGTTTTTATGGTTCTGTTTATCTTTCTTTTTGGTGCATAGGATTCCTTTACATAGTACATTTTGCAATTATGACTTAGTATTCAAGACTTCATTTGGATGCATATTTTGTGTGTGTGTGTGTGTGTGTGTGTGTGTGTGTGTGTGTGTGTGTGTGTGTTTGTGTGCGCTAGTACTGGAACTTGAACTCAGGGCCTCACTTGGTTCTTTCACTCATGGCTGGTACTCCTCTAGTACGTGACTTGCTGAAGGATTAAAATATAATAACTTATTTTTAAAATTAATAACTTTGCTAGATTGGAAGTTTACTTTCCTTTTAAGGGCTTGAAGTACATCATTCCATTCTTGACTGACAGTTAAGAATTTCTGTTGAGGGCTGGGAAGGTGGCTTAGTGGTAGAGCGCTTGCCTTGCATGCTTGAGGCCCTGGGTTCGATTCCTCAGCACCACAAAAGCAAAAAGAAAAAAACTGGAAGTGGTGCTGTGGCTCAAGTGGTAGAGTGCTAGCCTTGAGCTGAACTGCTGAAAGACAGCGCCCAGGCCCAGAGTTCAGGCCCCACGACTGAATCCCACCCCCCCCCCAAAAAAAAAGAATTTCTGTTGAGAAATATGCTGTAATGCTAATAGGTGACTGTTTATAAGTGGGCTGGTGCTTCTCTCTCACAGCTATCCACATTCTTTCTTTGTCCTGTACTCTTAGTTTTTTTTTAACAATAATAAAGCATAGCGAGTTCTTATTTGGTCATGTCTTTTTGGAGTTCTAAATGGCTCCTGTGCCAGATTTTCATTTCCCAAGATTTGGGAAATTTTCTGTTATTTCATTTAATAGATTTTTCAGCATCACTTTTCTGTACCTTGGTGCTTTCTTCTATGCCCCAAATACTGAAGTTTGGTCTTTTAAATTATGACCAAGAGGGCTTTTTCAAGTGCTATGAATTTTTTTTTCTCTATTACTATCTGAATTCATCAGCCTTCACTCCAAGTCCTGAAATTCTTTCATCTATCTCATCTGTTAGTGAGGCTTTTCACTGAGCTATTACATGAATCACTGAGCTTTTAGTTGCTAAGATCTTCATTCTTTTTGAAAATATCCCATTATTAAACTTCATGTTCATATCCTGTATTATTTTCCTTAACTCATTCAGTTATTTTTCTGTATTTTCTCAGACTTAATTCATCATTTAAAAATAATTCTTTTCAGTTCTCTACTTGGAATTTCATTCTCTTTAATATTTTTGGAGTCAATTGCTAGAGAATTATTAACTTTAGGGTGAGTCATGTTGCCTTATTTTTGTATTTCTTATATTTTTGTGTTGAGATTTATGCATCTACTGGATGGGCTTTCTCTTTCACTTTTAATTTTTTCAGTTGGTGGTGGTGCTTGAATTTAGGGCCTGTGCACTGTCCCTGAGCTCTTTTCCTCAAGGCTAGTGCTCTACCACTTTGAGCCACTGTGCTACTTCCAGTTTTTTTTAGTGGTTAGTTGACGATAAGAGTCTTATAACTCTGCCTGGGCTGACTTTGAACTGTGTTCCTTAGATCTCAGCATCCTGAGTAGCTAGGATTACAGGTGTGAGCCACTGACCTTTCACTTTTATGTGAGTCTTCTTATGGAACAGCCTTCTCTTGATGGTGTGTCTTGGGATTATCAGATTATGTGTGTCATCAGATTATGATGAACCTTCCTTATGACTCCTGTGGTAGCAATCGGTGTATTTCTACATAGTATGTATTGCTTCTTCTATAGGTCTCACCAGAGTGGAATACTTCTAATGGATTAGGTAGGTATTTTTTTTGACATACAAAGCAACAAAGAAATCATCTTATAAATGTGTTAGAAACAATCACATGAAGAAAAAAACATTTGAATACATATCTTAGGGTTCGTTTCCCTAACATCAACTTATCTGATCTTTTCTTCTTGACTCAGACATATACTAGTTATTGCAAATAAAGGAAACCATAGACCTATGTTTCTTTGGGCCTGGCTTACTTCACTTAATATAATTTTTTCCAGGTCTTTCTATTTCCTAACAAATGGGGCAATGTCATTCTTTCTGATGGAGGCATAGAATTCCATTGTGTATATATACCACATTTAGGTATGTTTTTAGACTGTAAAATGTATGGGGTACACCCTCTGTGATTACTCTTGTGATTTTGTCAACTAAGTTTGGACTGAAAGGTACAATAACAGCTCCTGTTTTTAACCCCTTATAGCTACAGTATCCATAATCTTTTTGTTGTTTCTGTATGTTTCTGCTATAGGGGTAGATGACCAGGAAGTGGGTCTTCAGCTTTCCTAGCCTTCACTGTGTCTACTCAGATGCTCAACATCGGCTTTTTAAAAAAAAGTCTTCTTTATACTCTTCTTATATGAGTTAAAATATCTACTGTCCACGACATTCAAATGGGGGTGGATAGGTTGTGAGTAGAGCAAGGTGTGCTGGCTCTTAACTGGGTTGAGAGTAAAGCTCAGCTCTACAATGTGTTCTGAAGTGTACTCAATTCCAGAACTACAGAGAATGGGGTGGGGAGCAGGGAGGACAAGCAACAATAACAGCAACATGTAGCAAGGAATCAGGTATAGAAGCAGAGTAAAAACTAACAACAAATATGATACCCACATCTTTACCAGCAGGAATCAAAGGGCAGAGATATGAGAAAGAATAGTTTTTAAGAGATGATAGGAAGAAAAGGAAAAAAAATAGGAAAGTATAAAATGGACAATGGAATAGGAAAAATGTATAATGTTCAATAAATGAAAAAGGAGAAAGCATTAAGAAGGTGAAAAACAGGCTTTAATGTAAGAGAGAGAAGAATGGACTTGACAATTAGAAGAGTAGGAAAGTAGCAAAAATAATATGAAGAAAAATACATTTGACAAGTTAAACAATATGTGCATATGCAATCAGTCAATAAATATAAAAGCTTTCATAAACAAAAGCAAAAACCAAAATGAAAGCATTGCCTCTTCTGGAGTGGTCATCTGGTGAAGAGCAGGTACTGATGCCAATCTTCCTTTACTTGGTGAAAGGTTTTTTTTTTTTTCTTTTTTCGTTTTAATATTTACCTCTTCGAGGAGCAAAGGCTGAGGATAGTATCTGTCTCCTCCTCCTCCTCCCCCTCCTCCCCCTTTCTCTTCATCTTCCTCCCCCTTCTTCCTTTTCATCTTCCCTCCTCCTTCCTTCTCCTCCTCCTCCTCCTTCCCTTCTCTCTCTTCTTCCTTCCTTCTCCCTCTTCCTCCTCTTTTCTCCTCCTTCTCTTCTTTCCTCTTCCTTCTCCTCCTTTCTCCTCCTCCTCCTCTTCTCCCTCCCCTTCTTCTTTTTGTTGCTTACAGTCAGTGGAAGTGGTCTGGCTCAGAGCTTGTTGGAATAGTTTTTTTTTCCTTACTGGAGTGCAGAAGGAGAACAGAACCCGAGTTGTCTAGCTTGGAGTTTACTCTAGACAAGACAGAAGCTCATGTATTTGCAAGGCTCAGCTGTGTGTTGGGGTGTCAGGTGCCCAGATAAAACCCACACAGCTGGTGGAATCACAAACTGAAAGGAGAGGATGCAGCAGATCCCACACCTCCCACTGCCCACAGGGAAGGCTTTCCCAAGCCTAGGGCCTGCAGGGAATCACAGCTTTTCTGTCTGCTGTGCCATTAGCTACTGTGGCTAACGCACCAATGCACTCTTTCTTGCCCACTGTTCTCATAACAAGGACTTCTGAGTGCAAGTCCATGTCTGTCCATTGTGGAGTTTTGGTGTGTTCCCTTAGTCACCACCATCTTTGAGAAGCTGTTTTCGGGCTATTTCAACTGGAAATCACAGAGAAGCTGGATAAGTGCTTGCTTGCTTCAGTTCACCATCTTGGCTCCCCAATCTTGGAAGGAGAAGGAGCACTCAGTGGCACCTGGAGGATGATGGGAAACTCGATGGGGAGAGATGTGCTGATTGTGGGGTTCATGGATGGGCTCCATTCTGTTGGACTCAGTACAAAGGAGAGCCAAGAGAGAAAGAGAGGGGCAGGTGATATGTGAATTGAAAAGATAAAATTTGGAAGCCTCTTTTCTCCTCTCCTCTCCTTTGCTATCTTCTCTTTCCATCTCCTCCCCCCATACTCCCCTCCTCTCCACTCCCCTTCCCTCAATCTCTGCCTTCTTCCCTCCCCTCCTTTTCTCCCCTCCTTCCACCCTCCTTTCCCCTCCCCTCCTCTCCTCTTCTCTCACTTTCTTCCAGTTCCCCCCTTCTCTCTCTTTTCTCTCTTGTCTTCTCTTTCTGTGTTTGGTGTAGAACTTGGGTCCTTGTGCTTATTAGCTTACTAGAGAAACTCTACCACTTGAACTATACTTGCAAACCTCTCCTTTTTATTATAAATTATATCTCACATGAAAACGGCGTGCAAAGTGAAGCTGCAGAGTGTCATCATTAACCCAATGTGAAATACCGGTATAACTCATCTACAATTTTACTTATTTATTTTATTTTTTTAAAATGGTCTTTAAGTAGTTGTACAAAGGGGTTTCAATTCAATATGCCTTTTAATATGCACAATGCATCTTGATCAATATTACCTTTTCCATCATTCTTTCCCATCTTTCCCAACTCCACTCATCCCTTCTCATTATTATTATTGTCACTATTATTATTTTGTTCCACTCCAGGGGCTTGAACTCATAGGTGTTATTCCGAACTTTTTTTTTATTCAAGGCTAAGGCTTTACCATTTGAGCCACAGCTCCACTTCTGACATTTTTGCTAGTTAATTGGACAATAAGAGTCTCATGGGTTTCAAACTGTGATCCTTACTTAGATCTCAGCCCCGAGTAGCTAAGATTACAGACATGAGCACCAGCACTCAGCTTATTATTATTTTATTCATTTTTAATGCAAAGTTCAGTCTTCCCTGGTACCTTAAGTCATGATAAAGGTCACTCTCCTAAGGCAATGCTGCATTAGACAAGACGTAACGTTAGTAGCAAGGTTTTTATCCCACATAGCCAGGATTCCTATTGTTGGGATTTTAGGGGCAGATCCGTGGAACAGAAATCAATGGGAATCACAAAGCCGCCAGCCCTGCAAGCCTACATGCGAACCTGGACTCCTTGACAGCATAATCCAGCTGCCCATCATAGCAACCTAGTAACCTCTTTTCAGAGCGAAAAGTGGGGATTCCATCAAAAGTGAGTCAACAAGTGACAGTGGTATGGTTTAAGATACTGCTGCCTTTGCTTTGCTCTGGCCTCAGTGGCCGTGTCGTGTGTGTGTGTGTGTGTGTGTGTGTGTGTGTGTGTGTGTGTGAGAGAGAGAGAGAGAGAGAGAGAGAGAGAGAGAGAGAGGAAAGGGAGGGAGGCCAGCTGTGGTCTCTCCCCTTGCACTGTAGCGCAGCCTGTGATCTGGCAGGGCTCCTGGGCTAATGGTCCTCAGGCTTGGATTTCAGGGGGTGGGAGCTTGCAGGCAGGCAGGCCCTGTTGGCAGGCAGCCCAGGTTTCTGGAATGTGCTTGAGCTTTGCTTGGTGGGCTAGCTGTGTGGCTGCTCAGGTTCCTGTAGGAAAACAATGGGCATGTGGCTCCTGGGCCAATTAGTACTGGGGCCCTTGTCCTGCTGTGCCCTTGACTCCCCCGACCCTCTCCCCTGCCCCTGTGTCACTGCCTCTGGGGTCCTGCTTGAAGACTTGCAGGCTTGAGGAACTCCTTGAGCAAAAAGAACCACACCAGGGGATTGGAATTAGGGGGCAGAGATCAGGCTTGTGACTTGCATCCATGTGTGTGTGCATGTGTGTGCGTGTGTGTGTGTGTGTGTGTGTGTGTGTCCCCACATTAACATTAGGTCAGGAAGTGGCCCTGTGTCAAGCCACTGTGTTTCTTTTGGCACCGTTGCCTGCTTGCTTGTGAGTAGGTGTGGGTGCTGACACATATCCTGTCACAGTGCAAGACCTGGGTGGATGTACATGCCTCTGGGTACTGGGGTAATCTATGAGGACCCAGGGGAATGTGCTTTTCAATACCCTTTACCTTTAGTGTCTAAATAAGTACCTTTTGCAGGGAGGTTGAAGGCAGAGCCAGGAGGGAGGAGGAGGAGACTGAAGGTTTCTGGGAACAGCTAGCCAAATTCTTGGAAGAATGAAATGTCTGGATTTCACTATGGGGCAGCCTAAGAGGTCTTGAAATTTTTCTTTTTTGGGTCCTGTCATGGGGCCTGAACTCTGGGCCTGGGCGCTGTCCCTCAGCTCTTCAGCTCAAGGCTAGCACTCTACCACTTGAGCAACAGCGCCACTTCCAGCATTTTTTCTTTTTGCTTATGTGGTGCTGGAGAATCGAACCCAGGGCCTCAGGCATGCAAGGCAAGCACTCTACCATTGAGCCACCTTCCCAGCCCCAGGTTTTGAAATTTTTGACATAAATATAAATAAATAAAATTATCAGAAAAAAGATAAATGAAAGAAAAAGGATTAAAAAATTCAGGTGCTGGTGGCTCACACCTGTAATCCTAGCTACTCCAGAGGCTGAGATCTGAGGATCATGGTTTGGAGCTAGTTCCAGGGAGAAAAAAAAACCCCATGAGACTCTGATCCAATTAATTACCAAAAAGCTAGATGTGGAGGTGTTGCTCAAGTGGTAGAGTACCAGCTTTGAGCCATAAAAGCCAAATGAGAATGCAAGGCCTTGAGTTCAAGCTCTAGGACTGGCACATACACAAACACATACACACACAACACGTTTGTACAAATTCAGGGTCATTCAATCCTGATATACATAAAGTAAAATGAGAATGCATTGTTTATTTCACAAAATATTGATGAGAGGACTTATAATAAGAGCCCGACTATGGAACCTAATTAGGTTGAGCTTCCATCTTTGTAGGTATTCATGAAATATGAACACTGGAGTGTTGTTATTTGTAACTTCAAAGATTTTTTTTTGTTGTTGTTGGTCATGGGGCCTGAACTCTGGGCCTGGGTGCTGTTCCTCAGCTTTTCAGCTCAAGGCTAGCACTCTACCACTTGAGCCACAGTGACACTTCTGGCTTTTTTTGCTTATGTGGTGCTGAGGAATCGAACTCAAGGCCTCAGGCATGCAAGGCAAGTGTTCTACCACTGAGCCACCTTCCCAGCCCATCCTTCAAAGGTTTTGAAGGTACAAATAACTAGGTTGAGAACATTGGAGGACTCTTAGGTTACTGAAAGGCAAAATTTTCCTTCTGTTTGTTGTGTTCAATGTGACTTCTCTCCTTAGGTGGGTCTCTGGAACCTCTTTCCAAGGTGACTTTTCTCTCTCATTAAATGATTCAATGGAGATTTGAGATTTTGACTTTTTCTCAGACAGTCCCCCAAAGGGATAGACTTGAGGAAGAAATCAGGGTCTGACATAGTTCTTACCCTAGAGTTCTTGAAAACAACATAAAAGCCCCTGTTATTTTTTTCTTTAAAAGGTTGACTGAATCAATCAATGTATATTGATGGACCCAGGTACTTTTGCTTTTTGGAGGACCAGCTATTCCAGTGTGAGCCTTAGATCTGCCATTTGCATCACTTGGGGTGGGGGGGGGGTCTGTTAGAAAGGCAGACTCCCAGACCCTCTGCAGGACCCCAACTCAGACCTTACCTTTCAACAAGGTCCTCAGAGGACTTGTGAAAAATAGAGCCTGGGAAGGATTAAGGACCACTACATCTTCAGCTTAAACTTCTTTGTTCTTTTGTGTGCACTCTCTCCCCCTCTCTGTGTGTGTGTGTCTCTCTCTCTTCCTCTCTCTCTCTCTTCCTCTCTCTCTCTTCCCTCCCTCCCTCTCTCCTGTCCTCCCTCCCCCTCTATCCCTGGATAATTTTCTTTCTGTCTATTTAGACTGCTAATCCTTCAAGAGGTACTGGACCACCCTTGGAACCACCTAGATTTTTCTTCCTCATGAGGTGGGTGAAGTGCTTTGACAGTCTTGTTAACAGCCATTATAATAAAACATTCCCCCCAAACCAAATTCGGCAATTATTAACATGTTTAAACAGAAAACTGTGTTTACCAAGGCATTCTTCCTGAGGCTTAACATATCCTGTGAGGAGGGAGGAGGTGAGGGAAAGCGGGGTGTGTGTAGGGGGGAAATGGAAACCTTAGCTCTAACCACAGTTCAAGGTAATGTCAGAACCAGAGGTTTCAGTAAGGTAGATGTCACACATTGGGATACTTTTACACGTTCAGTTGGCCAATGATAACCTTGACATTGACAGGACTCCACTTAAGTAATGTGCTTAGTGGTCGGATGTCTCCTTGTCCTTTGGTTCCACCCCAGGTACACCTGTGCAGAGCAGGTTTTCATCAAGCAGTCCCTAAAAGACAGGGTGCCTGGTAAAGCAGAGTCCCTCTGCCCATGGATGCCCAGTACTAGGCAGAGGCTCAGCCAGAAACTCGTCAATGTAATTTGTTTTAGTCATTTCAAACTGTGTCTGGGGCTAAAAGTTCTTAGATACTTTTAAAAGATATGAGTTTGAACTATCAGGAGCTCATACCTGTAATCCTAGCTACTCAGGAGGCTGAGATCTGAGGATCCTGGTTTGAAACCAGCTTGGGAAGCAAAGTCCTTGAGACTATTATCTCCAATTAAGTACCAAAAAGCTGGAAGTGCGGCTTAAGTGGTAGAACACCAACTCAAAAAATAAGAGACAGTCCAAGCGTGCACACGTGCGTGCACGCACACACACGCACACACACACACACAGAGTTATAAGTTTGTAATGGCTCAGTTGGGCTGCACTTTCCTATCAAGTGGAGTTAAACTCTACAAAGGGCACAACATGCTTTCTTTCCTTGAATGTACAATAAGCATGTGCAGGTATTTAGCATAGACATGAGGACATTTTGGTCTTTTAGATCTAGAATCTTCTAGAGTTCTTGGGCACTAAATTCTGTCTGTGCTCCATGCAGGAGTCCCCTCTGTGACCAGGACTTGATTCTCCAATAGATTTTAACTGACTTTCCAGGTTGCCTGACAGGATTAGATTGCAGGCAGTGCTGGAGCAGTGATCAATTACAGCTTTGGCTCTCTGGAGCTCACACTTGAAAAGGGGAACCCTGCATTTATTGATTTACTTACTTGCTTATTAATTTTGGTGCCATTACTGGAGGCTTGGACTCAGAGCTTCATACTCCCATGTGACTTTTTCCAGCCAGGCTGGTGCTCTACCACATGTACCACAACTTTACTTCTAGCTTTTTGGTGGTTAATTGGAGTTAGGAGTCTTGTAGACTTTTCTGCTTGACTGGTTTGAACTGAGATCCTTAGATCTCAGCTTCCTGAATAGATGATTACAGATATGCTCCATTAATGCCCAAGCTTCCTTCCTTTTTAAGGCTGAGTAACATTTCACTCTATCAGTGGATATTGAATTGTTGCTTTTTTTGTGGCTGTTGTGAATTGAGGAATTCTAATGTGAGAAATGCATTAGTCAGAAGCACATTTTAGAGATTGAGAGAGAAAAAAGTCACTCAAGATGTCAATTTGTGGGTTGGAATGGATAAAAGGAGACAAGATTTGGTTTGCACTGAGATAGTATTGTGGCGTGGCTGAGAGGAGGGACAAGTTAGAAACAAGAATTAGAAGACTTGGGACTTGTTTATCACTTAGAAGAGAATTGGATCAGAGGAAGGGAGTGATTCAGGGTGTTGGTGTTTGACGTGTGAACTGGACAGATGCTTTTTCAAAATTTTGTTGATGTTGTTGCTGATTCTGGGGTTTGAACCTTAGGGCTTGAACATTGTTCCTGAGCTCTTCAGTTCAAGGCTCTCTACTACTTGAACCACAGCACCACTTCCAGTTTCCTGGTGATAAATTGGAGATAAGAGTCTCATGGACTTTCCTGCCCAGATTGTTTTTTTTTGGGGGGGGTCCAGTCATGGGGCCTGAACTCTGGGCCTGGGCACTGTCCTTCAGCTCTTCAGCTCAAGGGTAGCGCTCTACCACTTAAGCCGCAGCACCACTTCCGGCTTTTTTCTTTTGGCTTATGTGCTGAGGAATCGAACCCAGGGCCTCAGGCATGCAAAGCAAGCACTCTACCACTGAGCCACCTTCCCAGCCTCCATCCCCCTCCCACCAGACTGGTTTTGAACCACGATCTTTAGATCTCAGCCTCCTGAGTGGTTAGTATTACAGGTATGAGCCACCAGCACCCAGTGATACTGGCTTTTGACACAAGGACCATTGGAAGCGGGTCCAGATCCAAACTATAACAGTGAGGTTAACTTTCTTTTCTCTGACATCGACCATTTATTAATCTTAGCTGGAGGTTCTGAGCAGATGCAGATGAAGGCCGTATCTCCTATGTTCCCAGCTTTGAGCACAGTGCCTAGGATGTGGAAAATATTTGGCAAATGAATTTGCAAAAATCTCTGTAGAAGGTGGAAAGTAATCTTTTCATCTTGAAATAGAATCAAGGAGATTAAACGGTGATGAAATAAAATGATGTACCTGAAATACATATAAGCCATAAAGCACTGTACACATACGTTAGATATTATCCTTAACTATTTCCTCTAATCTGCAAGAATTGTTTCTGAATTCCAAATACAGCCTTTAATGGAATTTATCCAGCTTCATCATGATGTCTTTTTCTCTGTATAACTCTGGAAACCCAGGCATTTGTACAGCTACCTTGACTACTCAAGTGGGTTCAGATTAAGCATCTTAAAGTTCAACTTGCCTAGAGGATGTTTTTCCTGCACTTTGAAATAGCTGAGTCTCAGATGGGAGTGTGTTCTTATATACCTTAGCATTTTGCTTTGACACAGAAAAGCTTGAAACACTGATTGTGCATTTTGTTACAAAGAATTTCAAACAAATTCAAAGTAGTTTGAGATGAATTTTGGAGAGAATGCAAATATTCCCAATACTCCATGGATATATTAGATATTGATTTCCATTCATCATGTGTCTTGAGCCTTCCTGTTATTTCTATAGAATCCAGGCCATTGTGTTCCACAATCTGTATTTGTCTTTTGGCTTACTTGCTCAATTTATTTATTTATTTATTTTTGTACATGGGAGGTCTGCGGGGGGGGGGGGGGGAAGGTTTGAACTCAGGGCCTGGGTGTTGGCTTTGAACCTTTTTTGGTTAAGGCTAGTGCGCTACTATTAGAGTCAAAGCTCCACTTCTAGCTTTTTGGTGATTAATTGGAGATAAGAGACTCATCGACTTTCCTGCCTAGGCTAGCTTCAAATCACAATGTGCAGATCTCAGCCTCCTAAGTAGTTGGGATTACAAGTTTGAGTCACCAGTGCCTAGTTTCTTTCACCTGCTTTTTTTGGTTTGTGATGATCTTGGGGTTCGAACTCAGGGCCTGGGCATTGGCCCTGACCTTCTTTTGTTCAAGGCTAATACTCTACCACTTGAGCCACAGCTCTATTTCCAGTTTTTTTTTTTTTTTTTTCTGGCTGGCTTAGAACTTTGTTCTCCAGATTTTAGCTGGGGTTATAGGTGTGAACTAATAGTGCCTCCCTGCTGTGCTTCTTGTAAATGGAAGTTACCTGTAGAGCTCTATTACATTCACACTTGATCATTTTTACAAGGATATTCCATAGGTGGCCCATTTTGCTTCCTTTTTTCAGTGTTAGGAGATTGAGGACTTCTGGTCCTGTCACTTGTTTTGATGCCACAAATTATGGATTCAGGGATGACACCCGCGTGGAGTAATCTTAAAAATATGAGCAAAAGCCATGGTTTTCTCCTTTTCTGTTAACATATTTGTTGTAGAAAATTTATAGCCCACAGATAAGCAAAAGAAGTCAAATTATCTCAAAGACCTATTGCTAGGTAATAGCTGAGAGATTAAAATGTAAACTTTTATTATAATTTCAGTGTAGACTTTTCTCATATTCCTTTATAATGTACCTATGTTGTATTCACTATTTTCTATTTGGAACATACTGGGACTGGGACTGTGTGTGTGTGTGTGTGTGTGTGTGTGTGCGCGTGCCAGTCCTGGCAGCATAGCCTGGACACTGTCCCTGAGCTGCTTTTGCTCAAGGCTATCACTTGAGCCACAGCTCTACTTCTGGTTTTTCTGTGTGTGGTAACTTATTAGAGATAAAAGTCTCATGAACTTTCCTTCCCTGTCTCACTTTGCACTGTGATCTTGATATCTCAGCTTCCTGAGTAGTTAGAATTACAGTTGTAAGCCACTTAATATTCTTGTACAATATCATTGTCTATTAGTCATTTATAGCTCCAAAAGAATTTATTCAGTGAATGGACTACTCTTGTCTGAGTCCACTGTCCACAGGCTCAAATGCTCCTACTGATTTGGCCCCTGAGAACAAATGGCATGTGTGTGTCATCTGTTTCCTAGGTTGGCTTCTCTGTTCTTTGAAGGAAAGGGGTGGGTATGGGGGGGGCAGAGGATTTTAAATTCGTCGTACTCTTTGAGAGTCTTCCTGAAGTGTTGAAATCATATTCTTTAACTCACCAAAAAAAAAAAAAATTCTACCTTGTTCCGTTGTTCAAGATCCTACTCTGTGGTTGTTGAATAGTTTATTTCATGTGTTCCCTGAAATCTCCTGAGCACGTTGGGACTAGTAACAGCCGCTTGTGTTTTTCAGCCTGATGGAAGGACAGCATCTCAGGCTGCGTCCCGCGGGCTTCGACCAGTGCCTGCACTTTCTCCAGTGCCTTCTTAATTTTAGCACAAACTCTCTTATCTTGAGATGCCTATGGACAAATATGCACAAACTTAGTCATAAAGAGTTTTTTTTTTGGTGTGTGTTGGTTGTGGGGCTTGAACTCTGGGCCTGAGCACTGTCCTTGCTCTTCAGCTCAAGACTAGTGCTCTACCACTTGAGCCACTGCACCACTTCTGGTTTTCTGGTGGTTAATTGGAAATAAGAGTCTCACTGACGTTCCTTCCTGGACTGGTTTTGAATCACGATCCTCAGATCTCAGCCTCCTGAGTAGCTAGGATTATAGGTGTGAGCCACCAGTGCCTGGCACAAAGAAAATGTTTTTTACTTATTGTATGCTGGAGGAAAAAAAAATCACTCCTGTGTTTTAGGGAGGTAAATAGGGTGGTGGTAGCTAGAAGTCAAGGATTTATAATTCAAGGTCTGTTTGTGTTTTGTTTTGTTTTTTATGTGGGCACTGGGGATTGAACTCAGGGCTGGGGTACTATCCCTTAGTTTTTTCCACTCAAGGCAGATGCTCTATCACTTGAACCACAACTTCACTTCTGGGTTTTAGTGGTTAATTGGAGAAAGACTCACAGACTTCCCTATCTGGGCTGGCTTTGAACCTTGACTCTCAGATATCAGTCCTATGAGTAGCTGGGATTTAAGGCATAAGCCCCGGGTACCTGGCTTCAGGCTCAATCTTAATAACTGAGTGATGTTAAACAAATTATAAATGATCTAACCTTTTTTTAAATCTTTCTGCATATTCCGTTTTTGGGATGGCCTGAGATTTGAATAAAATCCAGTATATAAAAATTGAGTATATAAAACGGAGTACTTAGTATAGTTACTGCTACATTCTAATTGCTGTGTGGCTGTCATCTGTTATTATGTCTTTAATTATTTCAAAAAATGCTATTGTTGAAAAAGAAATACAAAAAATGCTATGGTTTTTGCATTGGTAATGAGATCACAGGCTACTCACATCTGTGGCTTCAGAAATGCTTTGCTAGTTGGGACAGCAAATATTTTGGTAATAATATTATTATTAATACTCAAGACTAATGTGGAAACTTTTCCTCCCAACTTCAGCTATGAAAGAAGTTGCCATTTGGTTTTCAGCTTCAGGTTTCATGTAGAGAAACTGATAAAACATTTTAGGTTGAACACTTGCTTCTTAGGCTTAGAGAAAGCAACCATCCATGAGGTAATAGGCTCAGATCTTATTTTGCTACTCAACTGAGCAAACACACAAAAACCCCAAACCCTACCAACAACAACAACAACAAACCCAACAACAACCATAAAACAATTCAAACTTTCTATCCCTCTTTTTTTTTTTTAAAGACCTTTCTCTTCAAAAGAGACTGAGGCTTAAATATGCTTTGATTTTTAAAGAGATTGTGTTTACAAAAGAACCTTCATCCTTGAAAAGACCTGTCTAGCTCAATTCTGCAGTGTTTTAAGAAAGCAATGCCACAGAGAAAAGAGGCCCCGATGAGTTACACGCCGACTGTACTTTTTGAAGTGAATGAAATAAAACTACTACCAAATACAGGGAAGACTCCCCCTACCCCCAACCTCTAAAATAAATATTTGTAAAGCAAACCTTGGTGGCATGAAGACCATGGTGAGAGAGGATTAATACATGATAACATGGTTCTTAAAGATGGATCTCCTGACAATCAGAGGTCGAATTTTTATCCTGGAATGGAGCCAGGGTGAGAAGAATCTTTTTAGTGTTTTAAGTCCTTCCCTACAGGAGGGAAATATGGTCTCTTTGGTGGTGGTGGGGAATTATTCAGCTCTGATGAAAAGAACCAAGCTTGCTGCCTTCTGTAGAAAAAAAGTTTACATTATGTGACTCATTGTACAGGTCTTTGAATTGTGTGGAACAGATAGAGTCTCATCCTGGCTGACTGGGACCTCAAGAAGTCTAAAGAACCTCCCGTCGCCTCTGTGGTCATTCTTCTCCTGAGAGTTCTTCTTGCTTTGGGTTACCTACAAGATCATGGCATTTTCATTGTGAAATGAGTCCCAGGATGCTCTGGAAACTTGGTCTCCTGCCTTTCACTAAGGCCCAGTCCTTGGTTTTTCTATGGGCAGAGAATGGACCAAGGATGGCCAATGATACCATGACAACATGATTCTGTGTTCTGCTGCTTGGATGCAGTGTTCTAGATTGATGGGTCTAGTTTATCATTCATCTGCTTGGAATAGGTGAGTGACTCAACCTGTCAATGCATATATTTCTAGAAACACTTGGATATGGCTTATTTGTATAATATCTAGTGTAGAATTTTGCCAGTCAGAAAGCCTGATGTTAATTATACGGATCTCTTAATTCTCTCTCTCTCTCTCTCTCTCTCTCTCTCTCTCTCTCTCTCTCTCTCTCTCTGTGCTGGTACTGGGTTTTGAACTCAGGACCTGGGTGCTGTCTCTTAGCTTTTTTGCTCAAGGTTAGTGCTCTACCACTTGAGCCCCACCTCTACTTTTGGCTTTTTGGTGGTTAATTGGAGATAAGATCCTCTTGGGTTTTTCTACTCATGTTGACTTTGAACTGAGAGCTTCAGATCTCAGCCTCCTGGGTTCAGCCTCTAAGGTTCAGATTATTTTTACTGCTATTGCTTCCTGATGAATCTGCATCTTTTTAGTGTCCTACACTTTACTTCTAGGCAAATAACTCGGACATTCCTGAATGCAGCAATGTTCTAATTCCGTTGTGTCTTATGAATAAACATTATCCTGGTTCCACACACTGACACAGCACATAGTTTCCTTAAAACCTATAGCCTGATTGTTTCCATTTATTTATAAATTTCTCCTAACTTGCTACCCCTTTCTCTGCCAGTATTTATTTGCTGACAAAACCATCTGTGATGCCTTTATCTTTCTTTCCTTTGACAGACTCCATTTCCCAAATCAGCTTCAGATCTTTATTGTCAAAAGCTTAGAAATATTTAGAAATAACTTTCTAAAACATTTGCGTAAGTTTCATACAAACAAGGCAGGAAGGGTTCTCTGCTCTAAGAACTAAGCCCAATGTGAAATGCTGGGGTTGGCTCCTACATTCTTCAGAGAGGATTCATGAGCTTGGAAGTCCTGATTGCTATCTAACTGGCAACTGGGTCTGAAGAACCTGGAAAGGTTCTTGTGAATATCACTTAGCCTCAAACATTTTTGCTTTAGGGACTTCTAATGAAAGCCATGAGTTGGGAGAAGTCATAATTTTATTTTTATACCGAGTTGCAAAACAGAACAACTTTGGTTATGTGATGGCTCAGTGGCCCTGTTAGTAATAATGCTGTACAAATATGGCCTGCCCAAAGTTCTTTTGGCATGACAGAGCCTTTCTTTCTTTCTTTTAAAAAAATTGTGGTAAAATATACATAACATAAAATTTACAATTTCAGTTATTTTTAGAAGTGGAGTTCAGAGACATTAAGTATATCCATATTGTACAACATCCATCTCCATTATTACTACATTTTCTTATCCTGAAACTTTACACCCAGTAAAACGATAAAGTCGTTTTCATCACCCCACTGCCTCTGGTGACCACATTGCTTCTTTCTTGTCTCTATGAGTTTACTAATTTAGGTCCCTTATGCAAACAGAATCATGTAGTAATTGCCCTTTTGTGTTTTGCCTATTATACAAAGCATAATTTTTTTAAGGTTCCAAATAAGTAGCTTGTGTCAGAATGTTTTTCCTTTTAAACACTGAGTAATATTCCATTGTGTGTATTCCATTGTGTGTATTATATTTTATTACCGATTCATTCTTCTGTGGATCCATGAACTGCTTCCATCTTTGAAAGATTATTTTTTGTCGGTCGTGAGGCCTGAACTCTGGGCCTGGGCTCTGTCCCTCAGCTCTTCAGCTCAAGGCTAGTGCTCTACCACCTGAGCCACAGCACCACTTCTGGCTTTTTCTGCTTATGTGGTGCTAAGGAATCAAACCCAGAGCCTCATGCATGCAAGGCAAGCGCTCTACCACTGAGCCACCTTCCCAGCCCCATCTTTGCAAGATTTCAAATGAAGTTGTGAAGAATACAGGTGTACAAGACTTCCTTGAAACTTAGCTTTCAGTTCCTTTGAGTTTGTACCCAGAAGAGGGATGGCTGGATTATAAGGTAAATTCATGTTCAACTTTTTGAGGAATTGCTGTACTATTTTCCATAGTGACCCTACCACTTCACATTTTCATCTGAAATGTCCAAGGCTCTAGTCTGTTCACATCCATCCTTCTTTGAGCTTTTCCTTTCCTTGTTTTCTTTCTCTTTCTCCGTTCCCTTCTCCTCCCTCCCTCCCTTCCTTCCTTTCTTCCTTCCTTCCTTCCTTTTTTTGTGCCACCCAAGGGAGTATGAAGAGGTGTCTTCTTGTGGTTTGGATTTGCATCTCCCTAATGATTAGTGATGTTGACCTTCTCTTTGTGTTTATTGGCTATATGCATATTTTTTGCATATTGTTATTATTATTGCTATTATTACTATTATTGCCAGTACATGGGCTTGAACTAGGTTTCTAACAGTCTCACTTGCCTTTTTTAAATTGTCAGTCATGGAGCTTGAACTCTGGGCCCAAGCGCTGTCCCTCAGATCAAGGCGAGTACTCTACCACTTGAACCACAATGCCATTTCCATCACTTGCCTTTTTCACTCAAGACTGGTGCTCTACCACTTAAGCCACAGCTCCACTTTTGGCTTTTTGCTGGTTAATGGGAGATAGGAGTCTCACAGATTGCTCTGCTCTGCTGACTTAGAACTATGATTCTCAGATCTCTATCAGCCTCCTGAGTAGCTAGGATTATAGACAGGAGCCACTAACAACAATCTTGTTTGTTTCCTCCTCCTTCTCCTCTTCTGCTTTCTCCCTCCTCCTCCTCCTTCTTTGTTAGGCTCTTTGCTCTTGCACTTCCAAGAAAGAGGGAAAAGAAAAGAATCCCATGAGTCAGTCACACACACCTCTTGACCTTCATGGGATTCTGTTCACGCTGCTGTTACTGGATGCGTCTGACGACCTACTGTTTTTATGCACAGTCATCACCTGGAATTTACAAAGAGATTTTTAAAGGAGCTGAACAACCAGCTTATGGGAAGTCAAAGAGCCAATTTGTCTCCACATAAATCATCTGGGAAGACTCCCTGGACAGAAGACCCCCTTTTCCCAGTAACGATAGCCTGCTGAGTCTTATTTTCTGTCTTTAGCTATGATCTGACCATCATATATGGAGTGTAGCACCCTTAGAGTAAAACATCCTTTGGAACTATGGCTCTCCCAGATGAAATCTTAAATTTTCCTTTTTTTCCCTAAACATTTCCTTCAACTGGGGACTTAACATGATTTAGGCTCTTGAAGTGCCATCTTTACCATGCCCTCTTCTTCAACCACTGTGTAGACCTTTACTCAGAGTGCTCTCTAAACACAGATAATTACCATGGTAACCACTGGGTTTCACGACTCTCATATATACGCTTGCACCTTTCTTAAAGAAACACAGAGCACAACAATGGAGAACGAAACCAGTAAATCATTGGGCTGTTTTTTATTTGTTGTTACATAGTTGTCAAAATTTGGAGAAGTGCTGGACACTGTCACTTGCAATCAATTGTACCTGGTCAAAGTAGATGTTTGACATCTTGCCAGAGAATTGGAACTTGTTTGTAACATCGTGTGAAGAATGACCAATGGATTTCTAGATTGTTGGGGTCAGAAGACTCAAAGCAGAAAGTGTCATTAAGAACAGGAAGTACTGAAGAGCATATAGGTTTCCTTTTCTTTCTTTCTTCTTTCTTTCTTTCTTTCTTTCTTTCTTTCTTTCTTTTTTTCTTCCTTCCTTCCTTCCTTTCTTACTTACTTTCTTTCTTTCTTTCCTTCTTCCTTCCTTCCTTCCTTCCTTTCTTTCTTTCTTTCTTTTTTCTTTCTTTCTTTCTTTTTTTCTTCCTTCCTTCCTTCCTTCCTTCCTTCCTTCCTTCCTTCCTTCCTTTCTTTCTTTTTTCTTTCTTTCTTTCTTTCTTTCTTTCTTTCTTTCTTTCTTTCTTTCTTTCTTTCATTCTTTCTTTCTTTCTTTCTTTCTTTCTTTCTTTCTTTCTTTCTTTCTTTCTTTCTTTCTTTCTTTCTTTCTTTCTTTCCTTTCTTCCTTTCTTTCCTTTCTTCCTTTCTTTCCTTTCTTCCTTCCTTTTCTTGTGTGTGTTAGTCCTGGGGCTTGAACTCAGGGCCTGGGTACTGTCTCTGAGCTTTTCTTTCTTTGCTCAAAGCTAGCACTCTACAACTTGAGACACAGCTCTACTTTCAGCCTTTTTCTGGTTAGAGATGAGTCACAGACTTTCCTGCCTGGGCTGGCTTTGAACTGTGATCCTCAGATCTCAGTCTGAATAGCTAGGATTACAGGTATGAGTCACCAATATCTGGCTTATGACACATTCACAGGCCATTTCTTGTTCAATTATAGTTATTACTACGTTAATGTAGGTGAAAAGTTTGTGCAAACATACTCTTTTAGTAACTTCTAATTTTATCTTTGGTTGTATTTGGAAACAAGTGCCACAATTTTGTTGAGCCTTCAGAAACCTCTCTCAGCTATGTAAACAGTCTCCTTTTTTCTTTTTAAATTTTCTTTTTTTTTTCCTCCTGAACATCCAAAAGGGGTTTCAATTGAATGTGCTCATCTAAGTGTCTAGTATTCTGTGTGTGTGTGTGGGGGGGGGGTGTATATGTGTGTGTGTGTGTGTGTGTGTGTGTGTGTGTATGTGTGCCAGTCCCAGGGCTTGAACTCTGGGCCTGGGCACTGACCCTGAGCTAGTGCTCTACCACTTGGGCTACAGTTTTACTTCTGGATTTTTTGCTGGTTAATTGTAGATAAGAGTCTCCTAGACTTTCCTGCCCAGGCTGGCTTTGAACCATCCTCAGATCTTAGCCTCCTGAGTAGCTAAGATTACAGGTATGAGCCATCAACATCCAGCTGTCCAGGACTTTGTGATCAAAGTCATTCTCCCCCATTCCATAAACAAGTCTTTTCTTGTCCTATGCATTCTTGCCGAATGAACCCCATGGGATGCTGTCATCAGGACACATATTTACATAGTTCCTGACTAGTAGTAACATCTGGGGTATTGAAGAGCCAGAGGCCCAGAAGATCAGCATGCATCATGATGATGCAAGCCACATCGCCTCCATTTGTTCATGAATGGAAAGAAAAAGCTGCCTGTAATTCGGCAGGCACCAAGGGCTCACCTTTTTGCTCTCTTTCTTTTCTGTGCTGAAAGTTTGGACTACCATATGTTGTGAAGAAGTTCCCACTTTTTTTTTTTTACCAAATGGAACATAGCTCTGACTTGGCCTATCATCAGCTGCTCTTGTTTCTGCTATACTCATGTCTTGATGAGAGAGAAGAAAGGGCTCTCTTCAGTTTGATTGTTTTCTTTTTAAGTTAAATGTGGTAATAAATCTAGCTCAACTAAAATAACCACTGAGCCTTACGTATTAACCTTACCAGGGCTGATGAACTCGGGCAGGTTTGATAAATGCTTCTCAGTGCTTAGATTGGAAAGTCTCCAAACCCTGCAACTCCCACATCCATTTGGAAAAAGCCTACCTAAGGTTGTTCTATTCTCCTGAAGATTCATTTTTTTTATTGACAAGATAGAGCCCCTAAAGTTTCAAGGACAATCATGCCATACTTCTGAAGAAAGTATACAGAGATAATGTTGGCATATGAAACTGATTTCTTTCTTTCTTTAAAAAAAACTTAGGGAATATTTATTATACTTTCCATATCTACCATGAGTGCACCTTTTTATGTTTCAAATAAGCTTACATTCTGTGAGGGAGGAACTCAGTGGGGCACCTGCTTACTATGCACCTACTATGAGGGGTACTAAGAACAGCTGTGAGAGGATTTGACCTCTTCACTTGTGGATCGCCAACAAGGTTGGTTCAAGAGAAGCCAGATCACAAGCCATTTTGGAGCCTGGGTGGTCAGTAGCATCTCTCTGCCATCTTTTTTGATGCTGTGTGGAGGAAGAGAGGGCTGAACAGGTGCATGAAGGTATGGATAGGTTTTGGAGGAAGATCAACCATGTGATGGCATGCTAAGAATTCCATTGGTCAGGGTGCTTTGGTTGGAAATAATTACTTGCCTTCAATCTACAAGGGCAAGATGGTAAATGGTAGAATCAGTTTGTCCTCACAGACCAGAACATTTAATGGGGATGGGGTTGTAATATATACCTAGGGGACCAGGTTGTTGTCACTGTCTTCATAGCTGCCTCCTCCTCCTCCTTTTCTTTTTCTTCTTCTTCCTCTTCCTCCTCCTCCACTTCCTCCTCCTTCTCTTTTTCCTTCTCTTCTTCTTCTTCCTCCTCCTCCTCCACTTCCTCCTCCTCTTCTTCCTTCTCCTCTTCTTCCTCCTTTTCCTTTTCCTTTTCCTCCTCCTCCTCCTCTTCCTCTTCCTCTTCTCTTTTTCCTTCTTCCACTTTCAACTTCTTTTAGATGTTCATTGGAGATAAGAGTCTCATGGACTTACCTGCCTGGGCTGGCTTTGAACTGTGATCCTCAGATCTCAGCCTCCTGCATAGCTAGGATTACAGATATGAGCCACTGGCACCTGGCCAGGGATCAACCAGCTCTTCTTTAAAACTCATTTGCCATGAACTCTTTCACCTGCGTCAGCAAATTTTCCCATGCTCAGCCCCCTGTTAGGAACACATTTTTACTTCTCCTTCTGACCTCTGTTCAAATACCACCTCCTTAGAGTACCTCCTTACTTACCCCTTTAAAGGCAAAACTCAACATTCTTCTTACAGGAGATCACAGTTGCTTGCAATATCCTTTGTACCTGCAGACTCAACATGTTGTTTATGTGATTATTAGAACTAGGAGTGCCAAGAAGGCAGAGGCTCTTGTCTGGTGTTTAACCCTACATCTTTGTACCTAGTACATTGCACGTAGTAGGAACTTATTAAACATTGGTTCGGTGAGTGACATCACAGAAGCCATCATGTAGTTTCCTAGTGGATGCTCTTCATGGAGGAGGCACATGTATGTTGCTGATTCTCATAGTCATTCTATTTCCACAAATTATGGAGATCACTACATTATTCAGACCTCATCGTCAAGCCCCGGGACTCCTTGGAGGATTTTTTTTTTCTGTTTGCACTTTGCCCTTTCCCATGTAAACAACTGCTCTCACAGCCAGAGAAAGCCTCAGAGCGCAGGTCTGATCATGACCCTTCTCCACCGCAGGGCAGAGCGCCTGAGACCTTCAGAGAAGCGGTGCTCAGTCTTCTTTCCTCTTTCCCCCAAGACTCCTGGCCCTGCCAGCCTTTCTCTGTTTCCATAATTCTCCAAGATACTCCATCGTTCCTGGCTTTGCTATGGAAAACTCACACATTCTTCAAAGCCATCACAAATAGTCTCCTTCATTTAAGATTTCTCCAGTCTATTCTTTTATCTCAATTGTGCCTGGTAGACAGCTCAGCAGCTCTTTTCTTTCCTCCTCCCCTTCTTCATCCCCTTCTTCTTCCTCCTTCGTTTCCTCCTCCATTTCCTTCTTCTTCTCCTTCCTCTTCTCTTGTGCCAGTATTGGGGCTTGAATTCAGGGTTTTGTTCTCTTACTTGGCTTTTGTGCTCAAGTTGGCACTCTGCCACTTGAGCCACATCCCTACTTCCAGCATGTTGATGGTTAATTGGAGATAAGCATTTACAGAGTTTTTTTTTTGGGGGGGGGGCTGGGCTGTCTTTGAGCCTTGATCCTCAGATCTCAGCCTCCTGAGTAGATAGCACCCAGTGAGGTAAGCTCTTTTTTATGTTCTGATCACACTGTACTGTGATTATTGACAAGCCTTTCTCACTTACTAGATTGAGTGCATGGAGATCACAGGTCAGGAAATGATTCCCATTTTGTGTGAGTCATTTAGTACATTAATACAGTGTCTATGGTGTACTGTTGTGAATGACTGAATAAATGAATAAAATAAAATCTTTCTTATTGGTCCTATATACTTCTTAGGATTTTGTTAAAATTTTAAAATCAGGAACATGAGCTTTTCTCCTAAATTAGGGCTCAAGGTTTTAGAAGAAGATCCAGGGCTCTCATTTCTCCTGTGTCAGTGCACTAATAGATGATTAATAGATGATTCTCCCCCTCCCCCCCCCCCCCCCCCCGCTTTTTGTGTGCAGTTATTGGGCTTGAACTCAGGGCCTCAAGTTCTTGCTTGGCTTTTTTGCTCAAAGATTGCTTTCTACCACTAGAGCCACATACCTACTTTCAACCTTTTGATGATTAATTGAAGGTAAACATCTCACAGACTTTTCTGAGTGGACTGGCTTTTAATGAACTATGATCTTCTGATCTCAGCCTCCTGATTAGCTAGGATTACAGGCTTGAGCCATTGTGCTAATTGGCTTGTCCTAATTGCACAGAAGTAAACATTGAACATTTGTTGACTAAGCATAGAAAGCCATCCCATTGAACATATTTATTGTTGTCACATGTAGTAACAATTGTGGGGTTATAATAGTGTTGTTCGGAAAATACTAAGCTATATAATTTTTCTGATAGTCTTGTCAAAATATTTTTATTGTCTATTGCCAATCTTTCTTTAGAAAGGACACTCCTGTCACATAAATGCACAAAACATTGTGTTTACTTCTTTGTAACTCCCATCTCTGAGCACCATTGCACTTTCTGGGCTGTACATTATGAATAAAATTATTTTCTATGGTAGAGTCTGTCACTGCCACGTCCTTTTCCCCATTCCCTCCCCACGCCCCAGGCAAAATACTCTTCAGTCTCATTCATGTGTGAATAGAAGGCATCCTTCTGCCACTGTAATAAAATACCTGACACAGGCCACTTAGGAAATAGAGGTTCATTTTGGTTCATGGGTCTGGAGGTTCAGGTCAAGGTCAGGTACTGCAATGGGTTGGCCAAATAGGTAGCTGAGTGAGTAATCACTTCTTAAGCTAGAAAGCAGAGAAAGAGAGAGAGAGAACCAGCTGGGACCACAGTGCCCTTTGAGAGCATTCTTCCCATAAACCAAGGATTTCCCAATAACATGCATTTTGAAAAGGTCCACAACTTTGTACCTCCCATGTCTGTCCATAAAAGAAATGTGAATCACCTCGCTCAAGTTAGAATGGCCATTATCAAGAAAACTAACAATAATAAATACTGGCAGGGACATGGCCAAAGGGAACACTACTACACCATCGATGGGAATGTAAACTTGTTTAACAACTCTGGAAAGCAGTATGGAGGCTCCTCAAAAGACTAAACATAGCACTTCCCTAGGAACCAGTAATCCCACTCCTGGACATTTACCCAAATGACCATAAATCAGGCTGCACTAAAGCCACCAGCACAACCATATTCACTGCAGTATTGTTTGCCATAGGTAAGATATGGAATCAACCCAGATGCTTCTCAGTGGATGAATGCATCAAGAAAATGTGGTATATACACACACACACACACACACACACACACACACACACACACACACACACACACACACACACACAAAATAGAATTCTGTGCTTCCATCAGAAAGAATGACATTGCCCTATTCATAAGGAAATGGAAAGACCTGGAAAAAATTATACTAAGCCAAGTAAGCCAGACCCAAGGAAACATAGGCTGCATGGTTTTCCTCATTTGTAATAATTAGAATGTGCCTATAAATCTACAAGTAAACCCAATGGATAGTAAAAGACAAATAATTAGATGATTAATTAAACAGCACTTAATTAATTCACACAGTGAAACCAAAGGAGGATAGTCTTAGGAGAGGATCCCAAGAACCCAATAACTATGTGCATATGATCATATAAAATGATATTTATCAAAATGAACTCCAAGAAATAGAAACAGATTTTTTATTATACTGTTTGTGGTTATTCCCACCACCCCCTTTGGTCTATTCCTTTCACCAATGTATTTGATTTCTGTAACCTTTGTCTTGTATATGAGTCTTTGATTTGGGGAGGGTAAGAGGAAGCACAGAAATGGTTGGACAAAGGATGAACCAATTCAGGAGTGATATTCATTAGACACTATGTTGGAAATAAACTTTACAATTTGGGGGTTAGGAAAGGTGGGAGGGGAAAACTGGGAGAGAACTAGGGAGGTGGTAACACTGTTCAAAGGGAAAGGTATTCATTATCTGACTTATGTTACTGTAACCCCTCTGTACATCCCCTTCACAATAAAAAAAAATAAAAGATCATCCCTCATTGTGTTTAACATCGGTTTTGGTTTGTTTGCTTCAGTTTATCGAGGTCTTCTTAGTCATACGATGGCCAGTCACATTGATCTGAGAGTGATCCTTTCTGCCCATTTTTTTTTTTTTTTTGTAAATAGAAATGTTCTTCAAGACAGACTCAGGGATAAAACTTGCACCATTGAGAATGAAATTCAATTGATTTTTATCATTATTCAATTTTGGAACAGCTTATTCAGTTTGAAGTCTGTATTCAGTTTGAAAATTTGTATTATTAACTTTATGAGGGACAATTAATTTACCCTGATTAGGTAGTTAGAGGTAGAAAAGGCAACTGAGGCAAAGGCTAACGTGGACAGGGGACACTTACACAACACAAAATGCCTCTTTTGATCCCATCAGGCCGTATGGGCTCCAACACCTCCACAAATGTGCCTTACCAGGGCAACCTGTGGGGGTCCGGCCCTCTACTTCCTCTCTCATGCTCTGAGGATGGGGAGATCCAATCATAAGGAGACTTCCAAGCTACTAGTTCC
Organism: Dipodomys merriami; assembly: GCF_024711535.1. Lineage (NCBI taxonomy): Eukaryota > Metazoa > Chordata > Mammalia > Rodentia > Heteromyidae > Dipodomys > Dipodomys merriami. Next base: position 70,153,299 of record NW_027206179.1, on the reverse strand, counting down.
AGGATCCAATCAGGGAGTCCCCAGTGGCGCATGGCCATGGTTCAACCAATCAAACCAAAGATACAGTCTTTTAAGGGCGAGGGTATGGGGGGAGGAATAGGGACCAAATGTCTGATTGGGCCCAGGCAAGAGGATTGCAGACACCGAATTCTGAGTTTCCCATCTCTTCTGAGAATCTGCTTTGCTTTGTGCCTCAACCACCTTCCTGCCTCTTAATTCTTTAATCATTGAGATGCTGTCAGTATTATATTAGCATATAATGTATATAAAAAAGTATTATGAGCTATTTTGTTAAGTGGCAATTGTCTTGGGCATCCCTTTGCTATACTGTTTCAACAGTCCCATCAGTGGGTCATAGTGGAGTTCATTTTGTTTTGATTCAGCAAATCTACACTGGCACTCTGTGACTGCTGCTTCCTTTAGGAAGTGTTTACAAGTCTACACTTGATAATTTATTGCATGATTTTTTTTTCCTGTAAGGAAAAACAAAGCTTTTTAACTTATGAAGTTTAGCTATCACTTGTTTTTCCTTGTTTCTACTTTTGGGCATCTTTCCTGTTCTCTCCAAAATTGAAAAACAAATGTTCTGTGATCATATTTGAAAATTTCTTTAATACTTCAAATATAACCCATTCGGACCTACAGTTTTGACTCCACTTGAATCAGTAGGTGCTGTCTCTTACTATGGTTATACATTGTTACTGGAAGCATTTTTATTTTTCATTTTCATTTTTAAAAGAATCTGTGAATATACAGAAATATACCTGTTTTACTATTTATAAGTCAGTTTCTGGCTGATATAGGGCTCATAATAAACATTTGTCCAATGAATAAATGAAAGTTAAGCCATGTATAGAGTCTGCCTGCTAAACTTATAACCCAACAAGGATTGTTTCCATTGTGGGTCACTTGTAATTTCTTAGATACTACCTTTGCCTCAGACACAGACTTTTTATATTTTATTTATTTATTTATTTTTGATCAGTCGTGCAGTTGAACTCTGGGCCTGGGCACAGTCCCTGAGCTCTTCAGCTCAAGGCTAGAGCTCTACACTTGAGCCACAGCACCACTTCTGGTTTTGGGTGGTTAATTGGAGATAAGAGTCTCAATGACGGTGGGGGGGCAGGGGGGAAAGGATTGGGTGGGGTGGGAGGGGGGAGGCTGGGAAGGGAGGTTAAGGGTAAACAAAGGAGGAGGCTACAATGCTTGGTAAGAAATGTATGCATTATCCTGCCCATGTAATTGTAGCCCCTCTGTACAGTATGTTCACAAATAAAATTAAAAAAAAAAAAAACTTAAAAAAAAAAAAAAGAGTCTCAATGACTTTCCTGCCTGGGCTAGCTTTGAACTGCGATCCTCAGTTCTTAGCCTCCTGAGTAGCTAGGATTACAGTTGTGAGCCACCAGTGCCCAGCTCTATTTTAGATTTTTTTACTTGATTAAAAACAAGCTGGTTAACATTTACTGCTGCAAATACCTTAAAAATGCAAATTTGATGTCTACATTTAGTTTCATTAGCAGCGATGTTGAGTGTTTAGTTTGAGTAAGAATATCCTCATTTAACATACTATTAAGATTTAAATCATGTTTTTCTTTATGAAATATAGGTATTTGACATGAAAAATTCACCAAGTGGATCATAATATAGTTATCATGATGCCCGTAAGACATGGGAAATAACGGAAGAAGTACTTCATATCATTTAAAACTTGCTGCTCTGCTTATCCTAACTGAGCTTTCTCCCTTCTGAGAATGGACAATCAAGACTGTCACTTCCATTCCAAGTAGTTTATGATGATGACATAGACACATACGTGCTGGGTCTTTCGATCATTTCCACAGTGGAAAACACAGGCATTTCAAGTTAACAATCTGGAGAACCTATACTTGGAATACTTGAAGATTTGCAGCCAGGACACACCAAAACAAAAAACAACACATTGTCATATACAAAGCAAGTGAAACTATTAGGTGGATAGGGATAGAAGAATGGCAGACATAACACATGGTAGATAACATGTGGCCCATTATTGCACTGCTTTCCCCCCCCCCCCCCAGAGTACTCCATTGTGCTACTGGTCCTGGACCCCTCTCTGCTTTTGTTTTCAATAAACCTGCTGCTTTATATCACTATACTACTCTTCTCCCTCTTAGTTTTAAATTTTTCTATCTGTTCAAGAATAGACCCTACACCTAGACGACATTACTTAGATTGTTGAGGATTCACTTGTTGAGAATGCTTTTAAGTGAGCAATTTGGGTTGAGGACTCATTCGTGATGAATCCTTTATTCAGGAGAATAGGGAATATGATTAGGCTGTTTTCATTACTTGAAAAATTATCCTCTCTCAAAGGAAAAAAAAAAAAAAAAAAAAAAAAAAAAAAAAAAAAGAAAAATTATCCTCTCAGCTGTGTGCCGGTGGCTCATGCCTGTGATCCTAGCTACTCAGGAGTCTGAGATCTGAGGATGGCAGTTCAAAGCCAGCCTGGGCAGGAAAGTCCATGAGACTCTTATCTCCAATTAACGACCAGAAAAACCAAAAGTGGTGTTGTGGCTCAAGTGGTAGAGCACTAGCCTTGAGCTGAAGAGCTGAAGGACAGCGCCCAGGCCCAGAGTTCAAGCCTAACAACTGACAAAAAAAAAATTACCTCTTCTAGCTGGGTGCTGGTAGCTCATGCCGATAATCCTAGCTACTCAGGAGGTGCTAGAACACTAGCCTTGAGCAGAAAAGCCCAGAGACAACACCCAGGCCCTGAGTTCAAGCTCCAGGCGGGAACAACAACAAAAATTTATCCTCTTTCAATGTATGAACTTCACAGTCTTGACCAGTGCATGATCTGTGTCCAAGGCAAATGACAGCAGACTTGAACTGGAGAGAGTCAATAAGTACCCAGCTTAATCAACTTATAGAGAGAAAAGATGATTTTGCTGGGAGGTTTTGGAGTTTCAGGCTGTGTTTGGGTATTGGCTTGGTGTTTTGGGGTCGTATATAATAGAGCAGCACATTATGGTGGAAAGAATATGAGGGGAAAACCACTCAACTGACAACTGGGATGTGAAAAGGCATGCGCACAGTGACTGGGGACCTTGTAGTAGGATTTAACTTTCTCTGTCTGTCTGTCTTTCACTCTCTCTGTCTCTTTCTCTTTCTCTCTCTCTATCTCTCTCTCTCTTGTGCCAACCCTGAGTGCTGTTCCTGAGATTTTTCACTCAAGGCTAGCACTCTACCACTTGAGTCACAGGTCTACTTCTGGATTTTTGGTGGTTAATTGGAGAGAGGGTCTCATGGACTTTCCTGTCCGGGCTGGCTTCAAACTGTGATTCTTACATCTCAGGTACCTGAGTAGCTAAGATTATCGGTGTGAGCCACCAGTGACTGGTGGCTACCATCTCTTAACAATTTAAGAGCCAAGCCTTTATCATATGGCCTTTGGGGACATTCCATTAGCCAATCTATAGCACATATCATGGAGATGGAAAGTGAGAAGTGAGAACACATGGCATACATACTTTAAACATCAAAATGAGAGAGGTACACACACAGAGATAGAAACAGAGATGGAGACAAAGAGAAAGAATGCCAGGGAGAAAAAATAGATCAGATTAGGCAAAGCAGTCCATGCTTATTAGGGGAGGTTGTATGTCTTAGTGGTTAGGGAAAGCTGGCAACCGAGTCTTGCACTGAAGGTTTTCACTGGGTCTTTTAGTGACTCTTAAATAATCAAGTTCCATTCGTGGTTTAGCAGAAGAAGAGGGGGCAGGGAAGTAACTTGCAGGGTCAAGGTGTGCTCTGAAGTGAATGGGGTGTTGGACAGATGGCTTCCTTCAAGCTAGACAGGTCTATGGATGAGGTTGCTTCTAAAGGGCCAGGGTGAAAGGGCTCCATTGAGACTTACAAATCCAAGATTGCCATTAGGCTGAGGTACTTCCATGTCCAATTTAGTCCCTGAAATGACCAATTCATTTGGAAAATTGCTTGTTCTTTTTGGTCACTGGTAGGGCTTGAAATCAGGGCTTGTTTACTGTCTTTGAGCTACTATGTTCAAGGCTAGTACTCAACCACTTTGAGTTATAGCTCTACTTCTGGTTTTCAGGTGCTTAATTGTAGATAAGAGTCTTATGGATTTTCCTGCCTGGGCTAGCTTTGAATTGAGATCTTCAGATCTCAGTCTCCTGAGTAGCTAGGATTACAGGCCTGAGCCACCAGCACCCAGCAGAGATTTGCCTCTTAGGGAAGCATTTCTATGGGCCTTTGAAGAAGAAAGAATCCTATTCGCACAATTAAACAGGTTTGTTTTTTTTTTTTTTGGTGCTGGTCTGGGACTTGAACTCAGGGCCTTGCCTTCTTTCTTGGCTTTTTTTTTTTTTTTTTTTTTACTTTTCTTTTGGCTGCTTGAACCACAGCTCTGCTGCAGGATTTTTGCTAGTAAAATGGGGATAAGGGTCTTAGCGACTTTTCTGCTTGGCTGGTTTTGAATTGCAGTTCTCAGATCTCAGCCTCCTGATTAGCTAGAATTACAGCTGTGAGCTACTAGTGCTCAGCATTACACAGGTATCAACCTGTCACGTTCCCAAAAACTTTGTGTTGTAATATTAATTTATTATTACTCTTTACTGCCATGATTAAAAGAATATCGCCACTATCAACATTTCTAATCAGTGTTGTGTTTCCTTTTTTGTCTTCTAGATGAAGAAAGCATTAAATATTTTATAAAAAGGAGAAGAATTTATTTGTTCAACATTCTTGGCTTGCTACTGACTCCACAGATGATATCTTGAACTAAGGCTTAGAGTGAGGCATGCTAGAAGATCTTTGCACCATTGATCTGTTAATCATTCTTCCTATCCTGAAGTATCCACAACTGTTGGCTGGAGACGGGATTTCCCAGAAGGTAGAAGATCTGGTTGTGGTCACAGTAAATTCTAGAAGCAGTGGGGAGAACCAGCCATGGAGTTCTGGTCTAGCCTGTTCATCTTCTCTCTCCTTTGTGGAAGTCCAGTTACAATTGGTGTGAGTGGCTCAAAATCCTGCTCTTATTCAACCTTCCTTAAAGTGTGTCTAGCTATTTAGAGAGATATATTTGCTTCTGGCTCAGTTTTTGTACCCCCTCACTGGGCAGACGTCTGGCAAATGGTGCTATCAGAAGTAATGAAATTTAAGTAGACGTCATGGTGGCTGTGAAAATCAGGAGAGAGAGACAGAGAGATAGAGAGAGAGACAGAGACAGAGAGAGACAGAGACAGACACAGACACAGAGACAGAGACAGAGAGCAAACACAAAGAGGAGCTAACCCCACAATTCTGGTTTTTGAAATATAATTTAATTTATTGTTATTATTAAGGTGTTGTCAGAAGGGTTACTGTTTCATAAGTTAGGTAATGAGTACATTTCTATTTTGGACAATGTTATTCCTTCCTTTACTTTCCCCCAGTTTTCCCGTCTCATTCCAGCCTACAAGTTGCATAGTTCATTTTCCACATTTTGAACAATTCTGCTGTTTCGTGGAAGCATCAGGATTTGAGCAACTGTAAGGAAAGTTACACATTCTAAAATCCTGTCAATTACAATAGCGCAATGACATTTCTTTGCATGCAGTTTTAGGTGATTTTCTTAAAACCTTTCAGGAGAAGAAAACAGATAGTTCAACTCTGCTCACCTTGAAGTGTGAAGGATCCTCTTAGGTTATTTTCCTTCTTGCATATGCATCCATTTCAAGAAATGATTGCCCACTTCTTTTCTATTCAGTTGTAATCTCCCTTGCTAAACTATAAGCTACTTGCAAAGGGACAGGGACTATGTATTATCCCAGTGGGATAGTCATCTAACTTAACGGACAGGCCCCAGGAGGTAGTTATAGAGTTCAGGAAGGGATTGCTCTGAACTGAAGTCTGTAGTGACATTGATAGAAAAAGCTTCACGTGGCTGGGAGGGGGTATTTCTTATTTCCTGGCTATGAACTGCTCTTGGTAGTCCTTTCAAAGATGGACTTTTACTGGCTGAAGGTTTAGATCCAAAAAGAATATTAATCGGAAAGTGACAAAGTGTGAGTTTTACAGGCCCTGGACCACTCAGGGTCCAGCTGTTTCTTTTTAATGGGGAAAGCTTTTCCTTCACTTTCCTGTTCTTTGCCAGAGGGGTTGTGCTCTCTGGCATTTTCTTGGAAGAAAAAAAACAAACAAACTCTATTGTTCCCTCCTTAACTTTGGACAATATTGAGTTTTATTTAAAGGACTATTTCCCATGAGGTTTTCATTTAAATATAAATATATGTGTGTGTGTGTGTGTGTGTGTGTGTGTGTGTGTGTGTGTGTGTATAGAGCTACATATATATGCACACACATGCAGTTTTCATCAAGAATTTGTGCAAAAGGAAGTTTCTACTCTTATGAGGTTATCATGGTGGCCTGAATGGAGATTTGACCATTCTTCATTGAAATCTGCAGTCTTCCCAAGTCTGATAAAAATGTTTTCTGTCTTGATTTCATGGGCTTATCTGATTCTTCGTCATTACAAAAGTTTTCTTCTTACCTGTAGGTGTAGAACTGCTTCGTGACATTTATTTCTGTGTGTGTGTGTGTGTGTGTGTGTGTGTGTGTGTGTGTGTGTATGTGTGTGTGTGTGTGTGTGAATGCATGCATGTGTGTGTGTGCCAGTACTAGGTCTTGAATTCAGGGTATGGGTGCTATCCCTCAGCTTTTTTGATCAAGGCTCCTGCTCTACTACTTGAGCCATAGCCTCACTTTTAGCTTTTTTGGGGTTAATTAGAGATAAAAGTCTCACAAACTTTCCTGCTTGGGCTGGCTTAAAACCATGATCCTCAGATCTCAGCCTCCTGAGGAGTTACAATCACAGATGTGAGCTATTACTGTAGCCCCTAAAAGCCTATTTGGTTTCATTTGATTTGTTAGTCCCTTGGCAATTCCCAGGCAGACACTGGCTGATTAATTCCCTGTGCCTTCTAGTCCTTTCTAATGCTCCTTTCCTATAAGCCAAGTTAGGAAGTATTTGTTGAATGTGTGCAATGAAGTTGCAAAACTGAGTCAGTCACATCCCATCATCCTAGGTAAGTCAAAGACTTTTTAGAGAGAACAGAGACTGTAGAGGTAACATCCAAGCAGTTACTTTATATTCTAGCTTTATGTCTTAAATTCTTCTTTGTCAGACAGAACTCTATCACTTGATTGCATCTGCAAATCCTTGAAACATTTTTAACAGCATCAACAGGCATGCACCTTGTTGTGAAGGCAGAGTTGGAGCCTGTCTGTCTCTACCACACTGGAGAGGAGCAGCAGAAGCTTAGCCAACCCTGATCGTGTAACTTCAGAGGATTTGTAGATCACTTTTATAGCAGCAGAGCCTCTTTCCTCCTCTCCTCCAACTCCTACACTTTAGCATTTTATTTTACCATTGTTTGGTCTCTGGTGTCAAATAAAGCACCTTTTATATTTAGTACAATAGACTCAGTGTTGAGTTTGTCTAGTCCAAAGTACTGTGCAAACATGAACCCATCCCAACTCCCCTTGACCCATTCGGCACGCCCTTGTTTAAACACTCCAGTTACCCTGGATCACCACTCCAAGCAGTAGCTAGGAAAATTATAGAAATCACATGAGAATGTAAATATCTGTGAGGGTGTGCTGTATACTGAAGCTTCCCCTGATGTTAAAGGTCTTAAATCCTGACTGTTTACAGTTCAAAAGTCTTCCGGAGGAGGAATGATTAAGGGGAAAAGCACACACACACACACACACACACACACACACACACACACACACACACACACACACACACACACACACACACACACACACACACACAGAGGAAGGGTTGAACAACTTGCTGGAGACGGGAGCTTTTGATGCTAGACTATCTGAAATATTTCAAATGAGTGATATCCAAAGATTTTTTTATTACTAAAGTAGAATTAAGCAACAAATTCTTGAGAATCTCCATAAATCAAAAATTACAACCTCTTCCTCCCCCTACTGACAAAATAAAAATATCTGGCAGCAATTTGGGAGAGTTGTGAAGATATTAATTTATCTAAGTGACATGTTGACTGTAGCTTGTTGATAGAAGAGATTGGTGTTTTTTATTTTTATTTTTTTCCTCTAACATCTGAGATATCCAACATATGCGTCTTAGCTTGCTTTGGAATTTGGAATACATTGTAAAAAGTCCATTCCAACACTATCATGAGGAATGGAATCTAAGGAGTTTCAGCTCTCTAAACTTAAAATGAAAATAATTATATAAAAGAAATACTGTAGTCCATAATCAGAAGAAGTTCTTTTTCAAAACAAAAGTGAAACGTTGTCATTGTTTATGATGTAATTAAATTACATCCATAAATGTAATCTTTAGTTATGAAAACTTAGCAGACCCTGAAATATTTGTTTATAATTTGTTTTTTTAGCAAGTGCTCTCAGTTGAGTGGACTCTGTTTCTTCCTATGGAAAATAGAAAACATTTGAAGAGTCAAGGTTTCTTTATTTTGATCACTTAATATTTCAGTTACTTTCAAGTAATAGTAGGAGTCACAGAATTAGAAGAAGTCCAATAATCTTGAATGTTTATCAACATTTTAATCTATAATGTTTCACGAGAGATGACAATATATTTTAATTCTTCTGCTCTTTGCCTCCCTCTCTCTCTTTCTTTCCTCCCTCCTTCCCCTGTTTCTTTCCCTCCCTCCCTCCCTTCCTTCCTTCTTTCCTTTATTTCTCTGTGCGTTTGTATATATATATATATATATATATGAATACATATATGTATATATATATATATATATATATTTAACCTAGCTGAAAGCATGTATCTCAACACATATAATGGCTTAAATATTTCTCTCTCTCTTTTTATTTTTTGTGCCAGCCCTGAGGCTTGAACTCAGAGTATGGGTGTTGTCTCTTAGCCTTTTGCTTAAGTTCAGCATTATACCACTTGAGTCATAGCTCCACTTTTGGCTTTTGTGGTGCTTAATTGAAGATAAAAATCTTATAGTTTTTCCTGCATGGACTGACTTCAAACCACTACCCTCAGATCTCAGCCTCTTGAGTAGCTAGAATTATAAGTGTGAGCCACCAACACCTAGCTCTTAAATATTTCTTATTGTTTCAGTGACATTTATATAAAAAACACTTTTTTCTTTGTGCCTGTCCTGGGGCTTAAACTCTGGGCCTGAACACTGTCCTTGAGCTTTTGTGCTCAAGGCTAAGATTACAAGTGTGAGCCAAAGGTGCCTGGCTAGGAAATACTTTTAAGGAAATCACTCAGTTAATGATGGTTTCAAAATGAAGGAGTTTGACAACTTTAGCCTTATTTTTGTTCAATAAGTATATAAAAAGTTTGATTGTCAGCTAAAAAAATGGGTGTCCACTGTCTTTTGGATAGTCTCTTGTGGATTCAACCTATGGTGCAATTCCTAGTGCTGGGGAAGGTGCATGTTAGAACGCATGCAGCAGGCCCTGAGTTCTATCCCTAGCACTGCAAAAGATTATACCTGTATGTGTGTATGTATGTGTATATATCTGTATGTGTACACACAGAGACACATGTATACACAAATATATCTATGTCTATATCTTTTTTGGGTCCGGTCATGGGGTGTGAACTCTGGGCCTGGGCGCTGTCTCTCAGCTCTTCAGCTCAAGGCTAGCACTCTACCACTTGAGCTACAGCACCACTTCCGGCTTTTTTCTTTTTGCTTATGTGGTGCTGAGGAACCCAGGGTCTCATGCATACAAGGCAAGCGCTCTACCACCGAACCACCTTCCCAGCCCCTATATCTATATCTTTGTAAGAATGCTGTTTGAATCCTGATGTTAGGGCTCAAGGATGCTACCTGTGAGAATGAGAAGCTGGTTGATCTTGGAGTCCCTAAACAGTGAAGGCATTAGGGTCATCTGCTTTTTACACATTCTCTACCAGCAGCAATGTAGAAATCCAAATAAAATACTTCTAAATTCTAAAATAATAGATTCCATAATATATATCTCCTATGCTTTCTTCAAAAAAACAATTTTGTGCCAGTACTGGTAAAATTATTCAATTGGCAATTTATTTCAAAATGAGGCTTTAGAGACACAGCCTTGCTCTGAGGTGTGACTAGATATAATCCATAGGAAGCATAGTTCAGAATGAGACTCAATGACATGGGCAAATTTTCTTGTGGATGGGCTGGGAGGAATTAGAGGCTACTCACACCTCACTTCTGCATTTGTGCAGGTCTTGTAAATACTCAGGCAGATGTGGAAGATAAGTTAGTTCCTGGTACATCCTTACTTCCCATTTTATATAGCATTTTTTTTTGTTTTACATGGTACTGATGGCTCACAACTGTAATTTTAGCTACTCAGGAGGCTGAGATATGAGGATTTCAGTTCAAAGCCAGCCCAGACAAAGAAAATCCATGGGACACTTATCTCCAATTAACCAAAAAAAAAAAAAAATCCAGAAATGGAGTGTGGCCCAAGTGCTATAGCATCAGCTTTGGAGTGGAAAAGCCAAGTGAGAACTCAAGGTCCTGAGTTAAAGTCCAAGTACTGGTGCAAAAAAAAATTAGTAGTTTCTACCTAAGAATGCTGATAAGTCAAGTAATAAAACCAATGCTTACCAAGTACACATGTGATCATATTTATATATAGCAGTATCCATAAATGTTGATTAATCTTCATTGATGGTTTTAGTGTGTATTAATGGTTATGGTTTGATCATGTTATTTCAGACATGTATATGTTATACATGTTATACATTCAGAAGAACTCCCCTATTCTAATAAATCTTCAAATAAGGATTATACAAATGTGTAAAAACAGATGTTTTGTCTGAATAGCTCCTTCTCTTTGTAGAACAGCTGACTGTTTCTTCTGTTTTTTCTTTTTTTTGTTGTGAGCAGATTTCCTTCAAGCTCTGCTCATAAAACTCTCAGGCTGTTTTATTGTTTCAGAATAGGTTTCCTGATAATCTTTTTGCATGACATCATGAAGGTATAAAATTGTAATTACAAGAGTAAAACGACAGCTTGAAAGCTGTAGAAGCATCTTGTAAAAGGAGAACCCAGTGGAGAATCTGGAAGAAAATTGCATTCAATTTCTAGTTTTAAAAGTTATTATGGAAGTGGATTATGCAGGTCTTGTGCAGTTTTGCTACACAATGTGCATCTGAATTTGCAGTGTCTCAAAACAAGTATTCTAAGAGTAGTTACAGCCAGATGCTGGTGGCTTATATCTGTAACCCTATCTACTCAAGAGGATCATAGTTTGAAGCCAGGACAATTAAACATCAGGAGTGGCTATAGTGGAGGAGTGGCTCAAGTGATAGAGCACCAGCTTAGAGTGAAAAAGCAAAGCAAGCGTGTGAAGCCCTGATTCCAAGCCCCAGTACCCTAATAGGAAAACGAGTAATGACAATGAAAGACTGCTTCAAAATTTTTAGGAATCATGACTTTCAGTGAATGCCTTGCTTGTTAGATGGGCAGTTAACTTACTTTAGAACACAAAAGTTAGTAGAGGGGCTGGGAAGGTGGCTCAGTGGTAGAGCGCTTGCCTTGCATGCCTGAGGCCCTGGGTTCGATTCCTCAGCACCACATAAGCAAAAAGAAAAAAGCCAGAAGTGGCGCTATGGCTCAAGTGGTAGAGCGCTAGCCTTGAGCTGAAGAGCTGAGGGACAGTGCCCAGGCCTAGAGTTCAGGCCCCACGACCGGACCAAAAAAAAAAAACAAAAAAAATAAGAAGAAAAAATCAATTCAGTTGTGAAGTTATCCCACACTGGAAAATGCACCTTGACTCAATATGAAAAATTCACCAGGATTCTTTTTATTTTTTTGCAAAGCAAAAATAGCCAGTGCTGTGAATTTTACTTTTGCTAAAATTATAGCATTCGTTAAGGAAGAGAGCGGTACATAAAGCACTTACTGGGATGATTTGTATTCCAAATTTTGAGGTTATGTGGTGAGGAAAACAGAGATCTTGCTTTCTCCAGCTGAGATTCCTTTATTCATGCCATTACTAGGCTTGAACTCAGAGTCTGGGCATGGTCTCTTAGCTTTTTGTCACCAGACTGATGCTCTACTACTTAAACCATACTTCTACTTGCAGCTTGTTGCTGGTTAATGAGAGATAAGAGTCATGCTCTTTCTTACCCCGCCTAGTTTTGAACCATGATCTTCAGATCTCAAGTTTCTGAGTAGCTGGGATTACAGGTGTGTGAACCAGCCTGTGCTGGGTCCATTTGAGATTTTGACTTTGGATACCCTTTTATGTAAGATAACTCTTGGGGTCATGCTCTTGAGTTTGTGCATACTCAATTATTTTCTAGTTATTTTCTCCTTTTATCATATTGTATTTATAGTGACAGTGATTACTTCTCTTTTTTTAAAAATCTGTATTGTGTTTTTTTTAATTTAATTTTTTTTGTGAACATACTGTACAGAGAGGTTACAATTACATGGGCAGGATAATGCGTACATTTCTTATCAAGCATTGCAGCCTCCTCCTTTGTTGTGTAGATTACGCATCCATGGGTTGAATTTAGAGTCTTTCCTGCATGTTTCTTTTCAAAATTTTATTTTATTGTAAAGATGCTGTACAGAGGGGTTACAGTTACATGAATAAGGTAATGAGTACATTTCTTGTTGAACATTGTTACCTACCCCTTCCTTTTTTTTTTTATACTATCTCTTCCCTCTCGCACCTCTCCTCCTCCCCTTCCTCCCCCGCCATGGAAGTTATAAAGATCATTTCCAACATAGTGTCACATGTCTTGTGGGTATCATTGTTGCCATGGGTCATCTTGTGTCCTTGTTTCAGCATTTTGTTATTCAACTCCCCTCCCCAAATTAGATAAATGTATATGCAAGATTCCTGCATGAAATCTCTTCAGTTATGTCCACACCCCCTACAGTTTATGGAATAAAGATATTTTCCTGCTCTTCTTTGCTAGCTGTTGTGTGTGTGCGTGTGTGTGTGTTGTGTTGTGTGTGTGTGTGTGCGTGTGTGTGTTGTGTTTTGTGTGTGTGTGTGTGTGTGTGTGTGTGTGTGTAATTTCGGAAGAAGCACATACTAATTGTTCAATGTAACATGGAATGAGGCAGACTAGAGTTCCAAGCCTTTGCAAGAATGGATGCTTTCAGAAGGTGGTGTCCGTATGGTTTTTGGAGTCTGAGATTTCAACAGCATCTTGGAGTCAGGGGATCCAGAGATCTGTGTGCATGAGGCCTGAACATTCCTTCAGTCAATACTTTATATTAGCGATGAAGCTACACTGTGGTTTAGATGCATACACTGTTTATAATCATTTATCTCTAGTGTACAGACAATACACAGATGGCAAGCAAGGAACAGGGCCAGTTCTCAACATCGGTGCTTTCTCTTTTAGAAATACATCACGTGTTGGTCAAGAAGTGGTGCTCTTGCAGGCCTCTTTCGTTCCTCATCTGGCTGACTCGTGTGTGGGTCGGAATGATTAACTCATTGCATCATGCCGTTTCTTCATTCATAAATGTTTACCAAGTGCCAGGTAGAGGCTTGGTGCTGTGGGAGGTTTGTGGCGGCAGCTGAAAGGCAGTCCCTAACCTGTAGAATGGGGATGGAGATACACAAGGGGTCCTGATTGTACAGTGGGGGATCATAAGGAGGGTCACCTGAAAGAGCCAAGGTGCCGGGCAATTATTATAGCAGATTCCTAAGCTGCAAGTGACAGAAAAGAAGAATACACTCAAGCTGGGTGCTGGTGGTTCACACCTGTAATCACAGCAACTCAGGAGGCTGAGATCTTCAGATCATAGTTCAAAGCCACTTCAGACAGGAACTTATCTCCAACTCTTTTATCTCCAACTAACTAGCAAAAAGCAGGAAGTGGAGTTGTGGCTTCAGGGGTAGAGAGCTAGCTTGAGTGGAAAAAGTCAGGTGAGAATGAGAGATGCTCTCTCTCTCTCTCTCTCTCTCTCTCTCTCTCTCTCTCTCTCTCTCACACACACACACACACACACACACACAAGAATAGCACTGAGCTTTGCATTATATTAGAATAAGTACACATGACACGTGTTGTATAATGACCTTCCGTCAATGATGGAGTGCATATAACACAGTGGTCCTGAAATACTATAACGTACTGAAAAATCAATGATGTACCAGCTTATTGCTTAGGAAGCACAGGCTATACCAAACAACTGAGCTGAATGGTGGGCTATACCATCTAAATCTGTGTAAATTTGTTCTCTGATGTTTACACAACCATGAAAACACCTGAACAATGCAATTCTTAGAGTATGCTCCTATTGGTAAGCAACTCATGATTGTGTTGTCAGTTTATAGCCCTCAGGCCTACACACTGACTTTGCAGAGATGCTGCTTTCCTAGTACCTCTTTCTTGCAGCTTTTTCATGACCACTTTTCTCTAAAAGGAAAGTTTTCTTAAAGTATTTGCACAACAAAGCTTAAATGGAAACAAGGACATTGCTGCCTACTCTGGTCCCTGGGCAATTGCTCAAAGAAAACCCTTAAGTCTGAACTATTTCCAAGTAGATCTTTAAAAAGTTCTGTCAGTGGGGCTCTGGGTGGCTCATGCTTATAAACCCAATTACTTAGAAGGCTGAGATCAGAGGATCCTAATTTGAAGTCAGTCCAGGCAGAAAAGTCCTTGAGACTCTATCTCCAATTAGCCAGCAAGATGCCTGACTGGAGGCAAGGCTCACATGGTAAAGCATCAGACATGAGCAAGAAAGCTGAATGAGAGACCCTGAGTTCAAGCCTTAATAAGACCAGGAGACATACACAAATGGAAAGTTTGTTGTTTGTGAGTCAAAGGAAGATATTGCTATGTACAACAACAAAAAGTTATTAAGTTATTTTAAGCTTTGATCACAGGTACTAAATTTAATATTTTGAATTTTTAAACTATTGGGAATTATGGTAGTTATGTAATCCTTTGCTGTTACACATATAAAACAAAACCAATACAAAACCTCTTCAAATCCAATCATAGGATGAAAAAAATTCTCCCTTTATGTTTTCCAAGTATTTTGGTTTGTGCCTAGATATTGTTCTACGATGCCAAAGGAGCTTTGTTTCAGTATTTATTTTATTTATTTCTTTGTGGTGCCTGGGATCTAGCTTCGAACCTCTTTTGGACTAAGCATGAACTCTATAACTGAATTATTTCTAATCCCTTTATTTTTGTATTTTGAAAACATAAGCTTTAAACTCTTGACTCAGGATGGATTTTGTGGGTGTGTTAACATACCCACAATTACTTTATTAATACCTTATAATCACATTAATCATTTTCCTGTTTTCCTCAGTTGTTTACCAGTATACCCTGAAATTTGAGCCATACAAATTGTACTATTCTCGAAAGGCCTTTTGTTTTTTTTAAAGTTCTGGCTGTTGGCACTGCTTGGAAGAGTGATTTCCTAATTCCTGTCTGGAGTTGCTTGTGAGTTCCTTAGCCCTGTGTTTTCACAGTGGTACCTCCATACTTTCATCACCATATTCTAGAACCATCTATTTCTTGTGTTGTTTTATTGACCTTAAAAGTTCCTGCTGTCATTGGCTTAAATGAAATTTGTTACTTAAATAAAATTTGAATTATTCTATCATATTTATCCTCTGAATTGACTTTTTCTGAAAGTGTGTATATGTGCGTATATATTATATTACATATATTATATATTACATATCTATCTATCTATCTATCTCTATCTATCTAGTAATGAATCATTAGCAGACTGTAATTGAGTCTGTCTTTAGTATTTTCCATTTTGTGTATGAGTGTGTGTGCATGCCAGTACTGGGACATAAATTCAGGGCCTTGAGTTCTTTGTTTGGCTTTTCTTGCTCAAGGCTTGAATTCTACTTATTTGAGCCACAGCTCTACTTCTGTTTTGTTGGTGGTTAATTGGAGATAAGAATCTCACAGACTTTCCTTCTTGAACTGGCTTTGTACCTCAATCCTCAGATCTCTACCTCCTGAGTAGCTAGGATTATAGATGTGAGCCACCAGAGTGTCTGGCTTTACTTCCCATTTATTATAAAGAACACAGCTGAGGGCCAGCCAGGTGGAGCAGAGGCATAGAGTGAGGTAGATAGAAAGAGCTGTTGCTGTGCTTGCTTGCTCTCTCCAGGGGTGCCATCTCTCCTCCTCAGACACCAGTGGATGTCCAGCTGTCTTCCATGGGGATGGTGGAAGCTGCTTTATAGAGGTATGATTCTTCA
Organism: Dipodomys merriami; assembly: GCF_024711535.1. Taxonomy (NCBI): domain Eukaryota; kingdom Metazoa; phylum Chordata; class Mammalia; order Rodentia; family Heteromyidae; genus Dipodomys; species Dipodomys merriami. The sequence goes on along the minus strand of NW_027206179.1, from coordinate 70,137,081 downwards.
CACCATTGGCCACTGGTTGGCGAAGTTGGTTTCCCTGGCAACTAGCCTCTACCCAGAGACTAGGGAGCCCTCACAGCCATCCAACCTGCATTCAAATACTTCTTACTATTTCAGGGACTTCAAGAGTTTTGGGCGTGTGTGTCAGGACATAAAAATAGAGACTGACATGTATTTCTTTCTATGTCACAGCTATATACAACTGAATAGCATTTATGTCCTATGCTTTCCAATAACATACATGAACCAGGAAGACATTGTGCTAAGTGAAATGACCCTGACATGGAAAGAAAAAGAATACCTCATGATTCCACTTACAGCAGGCGCCTAAAATAGTCAACTTCACATCAGTTAGATATAATTAGTGGCCCCCAGCCCTCCCCACCTTTTCAGGTTCAATCACAGAACTCAGAGAAAGACTCCCCCCACCATTTTTTGGTGCCTACCGGGGCTTGAACTCAGAGCCTGGGTGCTGTCTCTTAGCTTTTTCATAGTTGAAGCATGCAGCTAAGTACCTAAAGTGAGAGGCAGTCTTGTGAGACCAAGTTCTTAATTGTGGGGGTCTGTGCTAGCTCCAGGGAGCTGGGGTTAGAGTTGAGTTAGATTGTTGGATATCTAGCGACAGCTAGGAATTGCTTGCCTGGAAAAAACAAATCTTTCAATCTCTGGTCACAAGACTGGTCTGTGCTGAATGTAATGCTAAAGGTGGAAGGTTCTGAAAGTATTGTGTGGTGGTGAGTAAACATTTTTTTTTTTAGTTTTTCAATTCAGCAATAAATTTTCTTTATCCATTCATCTGTCACTGGAGATTTAAGTTGTTTCCCTGTCTTGGCTATTGTGAATCATGCTACAGTGCCCACAGTGTGTGTGTGTGTGTGTGTGTGTGTGTGTGTGTGTGTGTGTGTGTGTGTTCACTTTGATTGTTTACCGTTCCTAGAAGACATTTATTTCCTAGCATGGATTTGCCCCCAATACTAATATTTGTATATTTTGTACCTAAATGTTAGTTCCAGTGTCTTTTTCTTTTACTCCAAAGGGGAAACTGATTGAAATAAATCAAAGGCTTATACAGATGTCAATCTGGATCAACGTTTCTTTAATGGAATGGATGACACAGGTACCAGTTCAGCTATTTTGCTCTCCAGGGTTCAAAGTTGTTTTGGAGGTGTGTAGCATAGTCCAGCTTTGTAGAACTCCCTCAGCAGTTCCTTCTTGAACACTGGTGCCATTGTCCTGACTCCTCATTCCCCTGAATTTATATTGAGCTAGTGAGCCACTGTCTTAAATGAGGATCAAGGACTTTTTTTTTTGCATTAGTAAGAGTTCAAATAACACAACACAACCCAAAGACTACAACACTTTGTTTGTTCAGTTATCTATTTATTTGTGCTGGTCCTAGGGCTTGAACTCAGGCCTTGGGTACTATTTGTGAGCTTATTTTTTCTTCCAGCTAGCAGTCTACCACTTGAACCACAGCTCCACTTCTGTCCGTTTTTTTTAAATGCAGGGGTAGTAGTTTATTGGAGATAAGAGTCTGGGGACTTTGCTGCCTGGGCTGGCTTCTAATCAAGATCTTCAGATCTCAGCCTCCTGAGTAGCTAAGATTACAGGTATGAGCCACCAGTACTGGGTGAGAGAAGGTATTTCTAAATGCTACCAGAAACGAATTCACTGTAGCACCACAAGGTGAGGAAAGATTAGCATCTTACCCTTTTTAGTCTTGCCTGGCTTTTGCCAAGATTTGGCTGTGTGCTGTGTGAAAAACAATTTTGAACCGTTTTGAGATGTTGTCTTAAATGCCAATGATTTTAGTTCAGGGGTGATTTTGGGTTTCCATGTCAGTCTTCATGCTCCAACTAGTGTTTCTACCTTAAACACAGCTCTGGGCACAGCTCTCTGGAATCCCTTCTGTCTGGTACCTGGGTTATTTTGTAAGGCAACCTTGTTGTTGTTGGCAGTATGGTGTGGACGAGGACATTCAGTTATATTGAAATTCATCTGAACCTGATGGTGTCCAATAGGAGGTGAGAATAGCTATGTCTACTTTGACTTGATTTTTATTTTCTTTTCCTTTTCAAACCAAGAGAAATAGTATGAAGAGTGGAAGTGGGAAGAGATGGGATGTTGAACCCCTCTACTCGTCTTTAGTAATCTCAGCCATTTTTCTCTATTGGCTAAGGCTGTAGCTTATCAGCTCAGCCAGTAGAGGGAATGGCTCCTGGTTGTGCAAGACCTTTTCCCCCAAATCTCCATTTCTTGCTGCAACATCTTGGTCTTTTATCTTGACCTTCCAGCTTTGGCAGCAGATCTTATTAGGGGAGATCAGGGGCCATGATATGTATGCTGAGGTGATCTTTTATCTTTTGAACTGATTTATGTAACTTCCTTCTTTCCTCCTGGCTGTTTCTGACTTCTATTTCTGTCACTTTTTCTTTGTCCTTCTTTCTTTAAAAAAATTGTCTTCTAGTATGTTTACAGGGTATCTAGTGTTGACTCTGCCTGTTAAACATTGATTTTTTAGGTGCCTAGTATTTTTTAGCCCCCTCTTTCTAGAACACAGATGTCCATAATGGTCTTGTTCACAGAAGTATCAAGAGTGTTTACATGTATTCAACCATGTGTTCATGTTACCTATGAAAGCTAGAGTGTTCTCATTCTAGTTCATGGTCAATTTCTAGACTGTGAAGACCAGACTGACTCAAATTTGTAGGGTTTATCTTTTACTCATTTAAATACATTGTCTTAACTTTGTAACTCAGTGTGTCTATGAGAGAAAAATGGCTAAAGTATGAAATCCTGTATTTTCTTACCAATGACCTGACTTTGTTTTACTTTTTATGACTGTTGTGTGCTTGTTTGGATATACTAGGTTTGATTCTAGTTATGGAAAACATTTTTCTCTCACTATTTAGCTGAACTGGACATGTGCTCAGAGAACAATTTAGGAGAATTTTTGAATTATAAAAGCTGTTGAGTTATAAAATTCTCTTAAAGTTTTAGGGGAATTTGTAAATTATGGTAAAATTTAGAACTGGATTTCACTTTCCACTTAACAATCTTGTATAAGGATCTGGATTGATTTAGAATGATCTAGAGCTTCCAACCAATATACCCTAATGTGAAAAAAATGTTATGCCTGTTATGGTACACTAGCAATAATAGCATACACCATTTTTATCTTTAAAATTAGTCACCATGAATTCTGTGTGTGTGTATATATACATATACATATATATATGTTTCTTTTATGTTATTCTAGGAATTGAGCCAAGGACCTCATACTTGCTAGGTAAACACTGTATCACTTGAGCCATAACCTTAAGCCCAAGCGTTTTTGCATTTTGGAAGATACTTTCAAGAGTGTCCAGATAATATAATATTAGAACATACATAAAGATGTGTTTTATATCATTATTTGTTTAAACTATCAGGGCGCAGCCAGGTGCTAGTAGCTTATGCCTGTAATACTGGCTATTCAGGAGGCTGAGATCTAAGGACTGAGGTTTGAAGCTAGCCCAGGCAGGAAAGTTCATGAGACTCTTGTCTCCAATTAACCAGCAAGAAGCCGGAAGTGAAGGTATGGCTCAGTGTGAGAAGGCTAAGAAAGATGAGGAAGCTTAGTAACACCGAATGATTGTGGCTTCAACAACATGAAGGGTAGAAGCCCTATGACAGTTAAAAGACACACATCATAGGTGTGACAGGTGCTTCACACTAGTGTGGTTTGCATGGGGACATTGGCACAAGGACCATTGCAGTACAATGGGAAAACCAAAGCAGACAGAGGAGAGCTCACTCTTTTTTCATTACATTGCTAGCAAGTGACGGATCCCAAATATCTACCCATCCTCAGCCATTTACTTCCTTCCTCACCCTAAGCTGGCTGCTAGCTCTTGACTTCCCATCAGGAGACCTCAAGAAATGATCGGCATCACCCACTGCCTGCCTGCTTGGGTGGCCTCATCGATTTCCTTTCCCAGAAACATTCTTTTCTTGTACATCTCCAATCCTTCAGCTCTAGTTTACAAACTCAGACATGGAAAAGTACCTGATATGAATTACTACAAACCTAGTTCATTTTTTTTCTCTTCTTTATGCTACTTTGAAAGACAAGGTGGATTCTTTTCCTCTGAGATCACTGCACTTGGTGAGAAGATAGAGCCGGGAGGTTGCATGCATTGCTGGGTGGGGGGGCCCTGGTTTGCATCACGGTGGAGAGTTATTTGGGGAGACTGTGGAGAGGTACCGGGGAAAAGGCCACCAAGGGATGCCTCTGCTCCTGAAGTCTGACAGGGGAGACCTCCTACGCTCACTGGGGTAGGCCCAGGGCCGAGGACTCCTGCTTGGCAAGGTAGAGTTAAAAAAATGTGTTTATGAAGAAACTCGTGGAAGAGCACAAATGGATGTTGAAATAGACCAGAACGAGGCAAAACAGCCCACCAGCAGATAGCCATAAAAACGAAGGTTACAACACAGAGCACATACTTTGCCCCGCTTGTCCCTCTCTGAACTCAGGGTCAGGCCCCTGCCTGAACCTCGCTTCCCAGCTGCTGTTTGCTCTAACAGTCTGCCTGGATTTCTTAGCCACAATTAAGCCACAGTACCATTGCTCACTGTCCCTTTTATAATAATTCTTTTCTATTATTCGTGTGGGAGATGACTACCTTTGAATTTTTTTTCTTTTAAAGACAAGATACAGGCTCCTCGTTGACACGCTAACTTTCCTGAGAGGAAAGCATAGGGGGAAAAATGGAGAGGTGGAGACAGGATGGTGGAAGCGGAATATGGTGGTGTCAGAATATTCAGTGGAAAACTGGGCCCTGATGACCCATGCTTGTAATCCCTGCTACTCAGGCGGCAGAGAGCTCAAGATCACAAGGCCAGCCAGGGCAGAAAACTCAGAGATTCTTATGTCCAATTAACTAGACAAAAGCCACAAGGGAAGATGTGGCTCCAGTAATAGAACACCACCAAACAGGAGCTTTAAGGCCCAGCACCAGCACGCGTGCGTGCGCACAAACACACACACACACACACATACACACATACACACACACACACACACACACACACACACACACACACACACAATTTTCCATGGAATTCTTAGCCAAGAGACTTCAAGAAAAAGTTACCCCAACTCCCTAATATCACTTCTGTCTTCTTCAAGAAGGCACTCGCAAGAGTGCCTTGAGTCCAAGTCTCTGTCTCTAGATGAACCATCTTCCAAGAACCCTGTGTTTCCTGATTGCACCAATGAGAGACTCTTCTAGAACAGACACAAGAAGAAAAGGCTGGAAATGGGTTGGTGTGAGACACCATACAACAGAGGCAATGCAAGTGTTGCTGGCAGCCCAAGTCTCATTTTGCAAAGGCAGCTCATAACAGGGCTTTGCCAAGATTAGTCATGGCTTCTGCAAGTTTCCAGTCTCTGAAGGCTCTCTCGATGAGAATGCCAAAAAGAATAGCGAGAATTTAAAGAATCTCGCTTTCATAGCACAATTCCAATACATCCCCTACTTCCTATCGCTTTCTGTACCTTGTAGAATGTCATAATTTTAATGCTTTCCACTCACATCAATCGAGAACCCTCAATATAAAAACATCATTAAGTTTTTAGGACTTTGGAAGATAGAGATAATGATGATGATAATGAGGAAAATCACTGCTAATGAGAGAATTCCATGTACAAGGCTTTCTCCATAATAATAATCATTTAAAGTTTTGAGTAAGCTAAACTATAAAGATAGTACTTGGTTGTACCATCTTTTAAAATCAGCACTATTAATTTATGGGTTTGAAATAAACCACAGAGGCTTTTGAATCCAGCAATTTATCATTCTTATTGGTTCTTTGTAAGACTCTCTATAAATTCAAAGTCCAAAGTTAGTCCTGGAGAAAGATGTTAGAATAACAGAAATAAAAGGAAACAAGTACCAACTTGGCTTTTTTTTTTTTTGGTGTGCATTCAAAGATCTAGGTTAGGTAAATATGTCAGAGCATGCAATTCAGATCCATTTACCACTCTAGTTCTTCAGCAGAAAAAGTGAGAAAAGGAGGAGGAATAACAATTTTCCTGAATTTTTACGGTGGCTATAAATGTCTTCATAAATAGGGCACCTGTTCAAAGGATTTTTTTTCTCCTATATAATGCTAGAGTGACTAAGGCAATGGAAAAACCTAGGGAGAATAAAAAAACCTTGGGAGAATAAAACTCCAAGATTAGAAAAGCAGAAATTTCTTAAATTTTAACTCCTTATGGTTTTGTATGTCCCTCACTCTTCTCTAATAATAAGGAACACTTTAGGAAAAAAAAAATCTGGGGTGTTTAGTCTGCTTGCTGGTATTTGGTACAAAGCCATCTTTGCTCTTACAGAATCTTTAATAACATTACTTCATGACTGGACCATGTGAATGTGTGTGTGTATGTGAGTGCATGCGCAGTGTGTGTCTACACATATTTGAACTTCGATGATTTTTCTCAGAGGTCCAGGCAACTTACCAGTTCCTTAATTTACTTTAGAGCAAAGTTCAATGGGAGAGGAAATTAGAGTGTCTAAATTTATATTGAGTCAAATACTAATTTTGTTGAATCAGGCCCATTATTTGGAGATTTATCCACAAACTCGAAATTCAGAACTTGAAAAAAATGTTTTGTCATCATCAAACTAGTAAGAAATTTCTTTCCATTTCTTGCTCACTCCTTCCTATCTCCTATCCATCCATCCATCCATCCATCCATCTTAAGCAATGGGTTTGATGTAGCCACTTGAATTACTTTTTTACTTAGTATAGCTGGTAGAAAGCTTAGAGTAGTTTCATACTTAATGTCTATCATAAAAATGGTATTTATAACAGCTAGTGGTTTTTTCCTCTAAGAAAAAATTGTCAGATGTTTTTATTGGCTTCTTATAAGAAAGTAAAAATATTCATAAGCAAAATAGATTAGAGTATACAAAATTCACAATTGTAATAGGGATACAGGTAAAATGGAAATAGGTAAAGCTTGAACATATTAAGAGTGAAAGTAGAAATTATGTTAAAATATAGCACATGAGGTAAATAACAAAATCAACACAGCTTTTCTCTCATCATATCCATATTAAATTTTAAGTTACTAAACACAAAGTTCAGAAATCTTCATGGGCATAGCTATGCATTTCTGTTGACAATCTTCTGGTCTTTAGAGTTTCTACTGGTATGACCCCCTGGGATCAGATTGGAGTGTTCTGGTAACAGGTAGTATTTTCTGAGCATGTACTACAATTTTTTCAGGCACTAAGCAAGCACTTTATATCATCCTTTTATTTAATCCTTATAAGGACCTTACATAATAGATACCAATATAATGCTTATTCTACAGGGTATCAGAAGTGGTTGACTAATATAGGTGGCATCTAGTTAATGGTGAAACCTGGGTTCAAATCTAGGCAGTCTATTTTACACTTAGAACAGCCAACAGTGCTATATTTTATAGCTCTGCTTCTTTTATTCTTAATAGGTCAAGTGCTTTAGAGTCACTTTTTAAAGGAATTTCATACTGGGACTTGAATTTAGGTTCTGAATACTGTTCCTTAACTTTTTCACTCAAGGTTGATACTCTCCCACTTGAGCCATAGCTCCACCTCTGGCTTTTTGGTGGATAAAAGCCTCACAGACATTCCTGACTGGGCTTTGAACCACAGTCTTCAGATCTGAGTAGCTAGGATTACAGGTGTGAACCACTGGTGCCCAGTCAGTACTTTAAAAGCAGATATGTCATAATTTAGACAATGATAAGAAGTCTTTAATTTATAAATGTAGCCTTGTTTTCATCAACTATTATGCACTCTCCTCTCTTTTAATCTGTCATGGTTTAGCTATGTGGAGTTCCTTCTTACTTCTTTGTGTCTATTTATTCAGAAACTGATTCAGCTTTAAAACCAGGTTGAACAATAAAGCATTTCAGCTATAAAAAGTAAACAGTTTAATAGATACCTTTGTAATTACCACCGAGAACAAAAATAAATGTTAACTTGTTTATATGTAGATGCACCATTCCAGTAAACCCATTATAATTTAAAAATATTGTGAGTAGGTTGCATGTGGCTCACGCCTGTAATCCTAGCTACTCAGAAGGCTGAGATCTGAGGGTTGTAGATTGAAACCAGTCTGAACAAGAACAACCTTGAAACTTCCCAATTAAGCACCCAGAACTCGAAAATGGAGATATGGCCCACGTTGTAGAATGCTACCCTTGAGCAAAGAAACTCCGGGACAGTGCCCAGGTCCCGAGTTCAAGTCCCAGGCACACATACACACACAAATGTTGTTAAATGGAAAATGTACCTAATAAACCCATTCTACTGGGTATCTTAGCTCAGCAGCTCAAAGTGTACCAGTGGTGCTGTCTGCACTGCTAGTGTGGGGAGAGGATCAGAGACACAGTGTGGGCCTGGGACCCCATCCAAATTCGGAATTCCGAGAATACTTTCTACTGAAAATCATAATCTGGGTCATTCTCTCCCTAGAAGCAATCAGTTTGCAGAATAAAGCGTATTCTTTTCCTAATAACCTTTCTTATTTTGTTCACTACAAAAAAAGAGAAAGTCGTTAAGTTGGACCATCATAAAGTCAAGGACCATCTGCATACACACATACATACACATGTGCACATACATGCACATACGTGTACCTGTTTTTGATTTCTCATGCGAAATAAAATGTTAAAATATATGTAGCTACTTTCTTTTTTCTCTTCCCACTTCCTTTCTCCTTTTGCAGAGGAAATCACTGTCCCAAAGTTAGAATGCCCTCTTTATTTGTATGTATGTGTGTGTTTATGTGTGAGTGTGTTAGTACTAGATCTTACACTCGGCCTGAGCATTGTTCCAAGGCTCTACCACTGGAGCCACTGGAGATAAATGTCTCCTGGAATTTCTTGGCTTTAAATGGAAGATCCTTAGATCTCAGCCTCCTGGATAACTTGGATTACAGGCTGAGTAAATTGGATTACAGGTGTGAGCCAATGATACCTGGCTTCTTACTGCTTGTGGGTCTTTGGCCTTATTTAACTTCTTTTTGCTTCTCAGCATCTTATGGTCTGTTAATTTGGCAGACGTTCACAGTAAAAAAAAAAGATTTAACAATTGTCAAGGGGGAATTTCCTATTTATATTTTTCACTCAAGTGAAAAGTCCTAAAGTGAGTGTCTTTCTTTACATCTCACCTCTCTGTCTCTCTGTCTCTGTCTCTGTCTCTGTCTCTGTCTCTGTCTCTCTCTCTCTCTCTCTTGCTGTATGTGTGAGTGATGGGACTTGAACTCAAGGCCTGGGTTCTGTCCTTAAGCCTTCTTTTCTCAAGGCTAGTGCTCTACCACTTGAGCCATATCTCTATTCTGGCCTTTTACTGGGTAGTTGGAGATAAGAGTCTTATAGACTTTCCTGCCTGGGCTAGGTTTGAACTAAAATCCTCCAATCTCATCCTACTGAGTAACTAGAATTACAGGCATGAGCCATCAGCACCCAGTCTGAAGGTAAACTTAAATGTTTATTGTGACTTTGGTATTCCTTCTTTCTGTATTCCATGTTTATATCATTTTCTCATTGCTGAATTCATATCATGTTGATTAATCTTTTTTATGTATTCTGGATGACATCTTTTGTTGGTTACATGGTTTGTGGTATAAATATCTATTGTAGATTAACCCTTCATTTTGGTAATAGTAACTTTTGTCATATAGGAGTTTAAATTCTAAGGCTATCAAATTAACCAATCATGAATATATGAATATATATCAATATATATATCAATATATATTTAATTTTAATTTTTTTTGGTGCTGGTCCTGAGTCTTAGACTCAAGTCCTAGGCACTGTCCCCAAGATTCTTTTGCTCCAGGCTAGTGCTCTACCACTGGAGCTATAGCTCCATATCCAGCTTTTTCGGTGGTTAATTGGAGATTCTTTTTTTTTTTTTTTTTTTTTTTTGGGTCCGGTCGTGGGGCCTTGAACTCTGGGCCTGGGCGCTGTCCCTGAGCTCTTCAGCTCAAGGCTAGCGCTCTACCACTTGAGCCACAGCGCCACTTCCGGCTTTTTCTTTTTGCTTACGTGGTGCTGAGGAATCGAACCCAGGGCCTTGAGCATGCAAGGCAAGCGCTCTACCACTGAGCCACCTTCCCAGCCCCTTAATTGGAGATTCTTATCTACAATTAGATTCTCGTCTAATGGACTTTCCTGCCTGAGTTGGTTTTTAACCATGATCCTCAGATTTCAGCTTCCTGAGTATTTAGGGTTAGAGGCTTGTACCACTGATGTCTGGTCATTTGTAATTTTTTTTTTTGGTGTGGCTTGTTATATAAGCTTTTCTATGATGATAATATATTGCAAAGAATATCTTCTATGCATTTTTATATTCTCATTTTCACATTTATGACTTTTATCCATCTTAAGCTCTTTTGGAAGTTATATTAGATACTTGCTGAAAGACCAAAGAAGGACTTTGGAATGAAGGCTAGTGAATCTAGATTAAAAAAAAGGGACAAGGATATAAAAAATGTTTTTGGACAAAAGAATGACAAACATCAATACATCTAAATAAATATTGACCAGAGAGCTACTAATAGTTACGACTAGTTTTTAACCTCTGGAGAGAGTTAAGAACAGAGAGAAGCCAAAATAACGGATAACAATAAAATGAGAGGGAAATGACTGACAGTAAAATATTTTAAGCTTCTATTGAAGCCAGACCTTGCTAACTCACTCCTGTAATCCCAGTTTATGGGTGGCTGAGATCTGGAGGACTGAGGTTACGTCTTTGAATTGAGATCAAAGCCAGACCAGGCAGAAAGGTCTGACTCCATCTTCCAACTAACAAGGAAAGGGATAGGCTGGAGTCATGGCACAAGTGGTAGAGTATCAGCAAGCAAGCCACGCGATGCCCTGAGTTCCAACCCTCATACTGGCAAAGAAACAAACAAGCAAACAGAAACTTCTAATGTAAACTGAACTATTCATTTTATTCTATGTGACTAATCTCTATCATAAGTTTGTCTGTGACAATAGCTTCAGATTTTCCAACTGGACAATTTTCATTAGTCTCTGTATAGTCTGTATTGGATCTATTTACATTTTATAGTCAAACTATAGTCTTTACTTCTAGCACTTCTAGTTGGGAGGTTTTAGTTGCTTCCTTTAAGTGTGGCCTACTTTTTCAATGGTGTTTTTAATTATGCTTTTGTTTATTTGTTTGTTTGTTTTCCAGTCCTGGGGCTTGAACTCAGGGCCTGGGTATTGTCCCTAAGCTTCTTTTGCTCAAGGCTTGCACTCTGCCACTTGAGCAGCAGTGCAACATCCGGCCTTTGCTGAGAATTTACCAGAGGTAAGAGTATCACACATGGACTTTTCTGCCCAGACTGGCTTTGAATTATGATCCTCAGATTCAGCCTCTTGAGTAGCTAGGACTACAGATGTGAACCACCAATGCCCCGCCTTAATTATTTTTAAAATCTATTCTAATATATCTATATTGAAGTCTCTATATAATTGCTTTATGATTTATAGTTTTGGTGTTCTTTTTTGCTTACTGTGCTTTTGTTGGAGCATGTATTTTGTAGTTTTGGCCTGTGAGTTCATCTTTAGCAGAACTTTAGCTGGTGGAATCCTGCTGAGGATTAAGTTTGTTGGATAGTTCCTACAATGTAGTTTTATGACTGTGTTATTTTTTTAGAATCCTACAGATGGCTCAGGTTGTTTATTGGCTCTGGGGAGTTCTACATCATGTTGGTAGGTTATCTCAAACTCCAAGCTCTGTTTATCTGTGGCCTGAGGTTTTATATTCTCAGAAGTTTGTGTTTGGCTTTCTTTTCCTTCCAGAACTCGGGATGAGACAGACAAGAATTTCAGTCCTCATAAGGGACTCCTTACCCATCCATTCAGAAATGATGTCATCCTCAGCTTTTGGCTCTAGACAGCAATTTTAGTTTGACCTCGCCATCTTGGATGGGACCAAGGGGTTATTGCCTATTGCTGTGAGGATTTGAATGTTGACAGCCCTTCTTGATGACATTTCAAGAGACACACAGAATCAGCCCATAGTTGAGCTTTTTATATATACGTGGCTTAACTCTGGGAAGACATGTTTTGAGAACTGCATTTTTAGGCAAATGTCTCATAGTGCAGGGATACAGAGGGCACATTCACTACTCGAGCAGCTATGATCCATAAGGCCATACACATACACATACAAAGACCACCTTGTATATGGAGACCATTTGCTGATGGTTGAAAAACTGACTTTTTTTTGGTGCTGATACAAAAACTCAGTCTTTGAACTCAAGGCCTTGCATGCTCTTGCATAATTGCATAATGCTCTTGCTTTGCCAAAAAAAAGGGTCTCATGGACTTTTCTGCCCTGGGATGGCTTTGAACTATGATCCTCAAGTGTGGGCCACCAGCCCCTGGCTGTATTTGGTATCTTGAGTTTCTTCTTTCTTTCTTGTAAATTCATGGTCACCTAATAGGTTTAACAAAATATATTTCTAAGTATAAGTGAAATAGTGTTCAGGCTGTAGGTTATTCATGTCCTCTGGAACATGGAGTTAGAATTCCCTTTCTGATCTTTTTGGAGATTGGGGCTCCCTGTAGCTCCTTACAGCAGATTTTTAGGAGGTTGAGGGACCTTAACTATTCAGGGAAAACCACTCTACTCTGCTTACTGGGAGCTTGTCTCAACTTGCTTATGCAGTATCATTGGGCCCCATTTGTCTATTTTGAAAGGAAACAATTATAATCTGGCCTTCTCTTGTAATACCTTCTTTTTAGATGGTGAGGTGTGTGTGTGTGTGTGTGTGTGTGTGTGTGTGTGTGTGTGTGTGTGTGTGTATCTTTCTCTTTGTGATCTGTCATTTCCTTTCCATATCTCTTAACTTCAAATCAGCTTCTAAAATCTCAACATTCCTCTCCTGTCTTCTCTTTGATTTCATTATTAAAAAATGAAAAAAAAAACCACTTCATTTCAGATAATAAGGCGGAAGCCTGCTTTTCAAGTCCATCTAATTTCTCTTTGATTATCCAAGCAAACTTAGGTGCAGAATTCTTAGGTGCAGAATATTGAGATGGAGGCCTTTTCAAATACATTCCTCACTTTGGGGTTTGCAGTCATCTCATTGAACTGTTTCTTTACTTCTGTTCATGATTCTGATCTATTTTCAGTATTTTCTCTATTTGAGTAGTTTGTTTTGGTTTTGTTTCTGTACTAGGGCTTCAACACAGGAGCATCGCACTTCCTTGGCCTCCTTGCTTAGAATGGTGTTCTGCCATTAGAGCCATGTCTTCAGTCCAGCATTTTACTGGTTAATTTTTGTCTCATGGACTTTTCTTTCCTGGCCGGCTTTGAACCTTGATCCTCCAGATTTTTGCCTCCTGAGAAGCTAAGATTACAAGTGTGAGTGACAAGAGCTGGTTGTTCTTTCAGTCTTTTTTTTTTTTTTTTTTTAAATGAAAGGACCAACAAGGCAACTTCTGTGTGTGTGTGTGTGTGTGTGTGTGTGTCTGCTGGTCTTGGAGTTTGAACTCAGGGCCTGTGTTCTGTCCTTAAGCTTCTTTTGCTGAAAACTAGCACTTTTATTACTTGTTTGACTTTTTGGTAGTTTATTAGAGATAAGAGTCTCACAAACTTTCCTTGACTGGCTAGCTCCAAACTATGATCTTCAAATCCCAGCCTACTGAATAGCTAGGATTACAGGTATGAGCCACCAGTGCCCAACAAGGCAAAATTTTAAATACTTAGAATCTACCCATGAACCAAACAAGTCTTTTTTTATATCACTATTAATAAAATCTTATAATACAACAGTTGGCATTTCTGGAATCTAAAGTCAGATTCTCATATAATTTCTGAGAGCTAGGACAATTTGGGGTCTTATGGTATGTATGTAAGGAGGGGAAGTAAATAGGCATTGGTCAAACAGGAGCTTCAACCCTCTTATCCAGATGAGATTCCTCACCTGGCTCTGAGTTCAGTGAAGCACATCTGTTCAAAACAAGTTAAAGACAAATGTCGCCTAGAACGCTGTGGTATGCAGGAAACTCAAATGTCTAACAACTAAAGGCCTCATGCCCCAGCCCCCCAGTCTATTGGCCTGCCTGAAAAGTATAGGCAGCTCACCATTGTTTGGCATGTTGATGTTTAAAGGTCTCTGCAGAAAAACATATTTTTCCCATAAGCAAATTCTTTCTTCAGCTGCTCTGGCTCAATAAGGCCTATGTCAAAGCTCCAAGAACCCGCAAAGATTTTCTTTTTTTTTGGGTCCAGTCATGGGGCCTGTACTCTGGGCCTGGGCGCTGTCCCTCAGCTCTTCAGCTCAAGGCTAGTGCTCTACCACTTGAGCCACAGCGCCACTTCCGGTTTTTTTATTTTTATTTTTGCTTATGTGGTGCTGAGGAATGGAACCCAGGGCCTCGAGCATGCAAGGCAAGCGCTCTACCACTGAGCCACCTTCCCAGCCCCCCGGCAAAGATTTTCTAAGGCTCCAATTTGTCCTCCTTGCTTGTTAATGCCCCAGGTGGCCAGTTTCTGTTGAATTCCAGACTGTTATGAAATACCAAGTGCTCTTAAGACCCGCAAAGGACAGAATCCCACACGACTTAAATTTAGCACAGCCCTAAAGCCATTGCTGTATGTATCATTTTGGTCTCTAAATGATGGTCCTCATTTATTTATGGTTCCTAGTCTGTGCAACAGATATTGAGAACTTAGGGAGTCAGTACACTTCTAGCTGAGTGCTGGTGGTTCACGCCCGTCATCCTAGCTACTCAGGAGGCTGAGACCTGAGCATCACAGTTGGAAGCCAGCCCTGACAGGAAAGTCTGTGAGACTCTTTCATCTCCAGTTAGCCACCTGAAAACCGGAAGTGGTGCTGCGGCTCAAAGTGGCAGAGGGTTAGCCTTGAGCAAACAAGCTCAATGACAGGGCAGACCCTGAGTGCAAGCCCCACAACCAACGAACATTTATTCTAAAAAATACAAAATCCACTCCTCTACCTCATCTGGGTTCTTTTTCCAACTCATGTATGTTCTTCATGGGGAGGACTGAGGAGTGGAAAAAAGCCAGGAATATGATTTCAATAGAACTCCTTTTCCCATGGAAACACAGGAAGATGTGTGCTTGCATGTGTGTGTGCATGCCACAGCAAATGTGTTTCCCCTAACAATAATCACATCTTCACAGTTCTTGGAGTTTTCAGTTTTAACATTTGTTTCTGCCAGGTACATATATGTGAACATATGTATATATATATATGTGTGTGTATATATATACATATGTATATGTATGTATGTATATGTATATATGTATATATACATATGTATATGTATGTATATATATGTATATATATACATATATATGTATATATACATATATACATATATATAGATATATATGTATATATCTATATCTATATATATGTATATATATATATACATATATATATATGTATATATATATATATCTCCCGGGGCTTGAACTTGGGGCCTAAGCACTGTTCCTGAGCTTTTTGTTTTTTTTTTTTACTCAAGGCTCATGTTCTACCACTTGAGCCCCAGCTCCACTTTTTGGGTGGTTAATTGGTTAATCGGTGGTTAATCTGCTCAGGCTGTCTTTGAACCACAATCCTCAGCTCTTAGAGTCCTGAGTAGGTAGAATTACAGGTGTGAGCCACTAGTGCCCAGCTTTAATAAACTTTTTATTCTTATTTTTATATTATTATATTTAAGTAGTTATACAAAGGAGCTTCAATTCAACATGTCAGTTTATGAGTATAATGCATCTTTTTTTTTCCAGTCCTGGGGCTTGAACTCAGGACCTAGGCACTGTCCCTGAGCTTCTTTGACTCAACGCTAGCACTCTACCACTTGAGCCACAGTGCCACTTCCGGCTTTTTCTGTTTATATGGTACTGAGGAATCGAACCCAGGGCTTCATGCATGCTAGGCAAGTACTCTACCACAAAGCCACATTTCCAGCCCAGTACAATGCATCTTGATCAGTGTCACCCCTTCCCTCACTCTCCCCCATCTCTCCCAATCTCACACCTCCCTCAAATTTCCTGGTTCTGTTTTTACATGAATGCATTGAATATTAAGACTTCATTCACCCACCCTTTCTCTCTCCAATTGCCTATCCCCAGCCCCTTGACCTCATCTCCCAACACATGGTCCAGCTTCCTAGCATTCATTTTGTGGAAATGTAAGTTAGTTGTTCTAAGGAGGTATGTTAGTTGAATCCTCCTTTGCCTATACCATACTTTAGTTAATAGGTTTGTGCATATATGCACTTGATCTTATTTGTAAGTTACATCTGACTTACACATATGTGCGAAAACCTGCATCCTTTGAGCTTGGCTTCACTTAAGTTTTTCCAGGTCCACCCATGGCCCTGAAAATAACATAATATCAATCATTCTTCCTAATAGATGAGTAAAATTCCATTGTGTGTATTTATATATTGCATGTTCTTGATCTATTCCTTTGTTGTAGGACATCTGGCTGTTTCTATAATTTGGCTATGGTGAATTGAGCAGCCATGAACATGAATATGCAAGTGTCTTCACTGTATCCCAACTTGCAATCTTTTGGATATATTCCCAAGAGTATTCTTACTGGATCCTAGGGTAGTTCCAGGTTTAGTCTTTTTGAGCAATCTCCAGGCTGTTTTCCACAATGGGTGCAACAGTTTCTATTCCCATCTATGGTACAATAGGGTTCTTTATACTCCACAACCCCTGTTTTCCTCTGTGCCTTGTGCAGAAAAAGAAGATGCTAATGTTATTTTGTTGCAAGAGGGTTTGGAATGGACAGAGCAAAGGAACATGCTACTGGGTTTTGCTCAGTTTCCCCCTGTCCTCTACATGCTGATGAAAGCTGAAAGCTGAAAGTGAATTTTATGAAGTCATTTCAACCCAGTTTTCACACCTCTCTTCTCTCCTCTTGATGAGCTGGATTACACTGTTAGGAGATGTCCATGGACTTCTTTATAACCTTCAGTCTGAGGTAAAAAAAAACCCATTGTGGAAATGGGAGGGAAGGGATGGTAGGGGAAAAATAAAGGAGGAGGCAACAATGCTTGATAAGAAATGTTCTCATAACCTTGCCCACGTAACTGTAACCCTGCTGTACAGTATTTTCACAATAAAAAAATTAAAAAAACCCAATTACTCATGGAGAGAAGCCTTCCAATGAGATGTCCCTTCCTATATAACTCAAAACAAACACTCTGTGCCTTAAGTATATGTAAAAAATTGTTTTTCTTGCTTCAAGTTGTATATGCAGCTGTAATGTAAGAAGGATTTTTTTTCTGATTTCCCTTTCTTCTTCATTTCTCTGTTCTTGCTTTCTTTTTGTTTCCTTTCAGTGTTGGAGATAGAACCTGCGGCCTCTTTGCAGGTTAAATGCACACTGTCAAATTGAGCTTTACTCCTAGCCTTATTGTTGTTGTTATTGTTATTATTTTTATAATGGGATTTGAACTCGACTTGCTCCCTTGCTCATTTTTGGGGGGAGGGGGTCAGGGGTTCGAATTCAGGGCCTAGGCACTGTCCCTGCGCTTTTTTGCTCAAGGCACTACCACTTTATGCCACAGCTCCACTTCTGGTTTTCTGGTTGTTAATTGGAGATAGGAATCTCATGGACTTTCTTGTCTGGATTGTATTTGAACTTTGATCCTCAGATCTCAGACTTCCTTGGTAGCTAGGATTATAGGCGTAAGCTACTGGCACTCAGCTTCTTTTTCCTTTAAATTTTGAACTCAAGGATGGGACTCTACCATTTGAGCCACAGCTCTACTTCTGGCTGCTTGCTGGTCAACTGTAGATATGAGTCTTGTGGAGGGGTTTTGAACCATGATTCACAGCTCTCAGCCACTTGAGAAGCCTAGATGTAATTACACACCTGTATTCCTCATTACAGGTGTGATCTACCAGTGTTTGAACTTGTTTTGTTTTTAGCCTTTTAAAAGTTTGGTACATTTAGGGCTGGGAATGTGGCATAGTGTAGAATGCTTGCCTAGCATGCATGAGCCCTGGGTTCAATTCCTCAGTACCACATACATGGAAAAAGCCTGAAAATGGCACTGTAGCTTAAGTGGTAGAGTGCTAGCCTTGAGCACAGAGAGGCTCAGGGACAGTGCTCAGGCCCTGAGTTCAAGCCCCAAGACTGGAAAAAAAAAGTTTGGTACATTTAAATCAGTGTCTCAGTAAAAGTAACTTTTTCCCTGTTGGTACTGGGGCTTGAACTCTGGGACTGGATGCTATTCCATACCATTTTTCATTCAAAACTGACACTCTAAACACTTGAGCCACCACTCTACTAGCTTTTCGTTCATTAACTGGAGATTCGAATCCCATAGACTTTTCTGCCATAGCTGGCTTTGAACTGTGATCCTCAGATCTCAACTTCCTGAATAACTAGGATGACAAGGAGGAGCTTCTAATGCCTGGCAAGAATAACTCTTGTTTTGAGATGTACAGGTGAGCTACTAGGGCAGGGGTTGGACAGTGCAGGTTGCATGCCACTCACTCAGAGTTCTGAGTATGATGACTCCTCCATGAAGGCAGGCTGTGGTGGATGGAGCTGCTCCCCACCTTCTCATAGTCCTGGTGATTGGAATGGACTCAAACAAGAGATTTCCTCATCCAAAGCAGGTGATGTCTAAAGTAAAACATGACCTCTCCTGAGAGCTGGGGCTCAGGCCTGATCAGCTTCAATCAGCATTTCAGAATATATTAATTTGTCATCAATTTCAGTGTCAAGCCAGTACTTGCTCTGTTTTTATTTTTTATTTTTATTTTTTGGTCAGTCCTGGGCCTGAACTCTGGGCCTGGGCGCTGTCCCTCAGCTCTTGAGCTCAAGGCTAGTGCTCTACCACTTGAGCCACAGCGCCACTTCTGGCTTTTTCCTGCTTATGTGGTGCTGAGGAATCAAACCCAGGGGCTCATGCATGTGAGGCAAGCACTCTACCACTGAGCCAACTTCCCAGCCCTGCTCTCAATTTTGTAGAATTCTTAAATCTTAAACTTTGAAGGTCTTTGGGACTATTCACTGGTTTGTAAGGCTGATGTTATGATGTATCGGACATAGATTTTAGAGTGTCATGGCTCATCCCTGTACCCTGAGCTACTCAGAAGGTTGAGATCTGAGAATTATAGTTCAAAGCCAGCCCCAGCAGAAAAGTCTGTGAGAGACTCTCCTCTCCAATAAACTACTCAAAAAGAAAACAAGTGAAGCTCTGGTTCGAGTGGTAGGGTACTAGCCTTGAGCGTAACAGCTCAGGGACAGTACCCAGATCCTGAGTTCAAGCCCCAAGATTGGCAAAAAAAGAAAAACACCATCAGATAGATTTAGGTATTAATAAGTTAGCTGCAACAACCAGCTAAAACTCTGTTAGATTAAAATTTGAGTCAAATCAAACAGCCTTCTCTGTTTGCACATGAGCCATAACATTAATAATACAAGACACGTAATTATTATTATTATCATTGGAAAATTCAAAGAAGTTAATACTTCTCAACACTTGGTTGATAGTTCAAAACATGGGGAAATTTTTCTTCCTGGCTTCAGAATAATAATAAAAACTGGTACTGAGTATTGGTGGCTCATACCTACAATCATAGCTACTCAGGAGGCTGAGATAGAAGATGGAAATTTAAAGCCAGCCTGGGGGCTGGGAAGGTGGCTCAGTGGTAGAACGCTTGCCTTGCATGCGTGAGGCCCTGGGTTCGATTCCTCAGCACCACATAAGCAAAAAGAAAAAAAAGCTGAAGTGGCGCTGTGGCTCAAGTGGTAGAGTGCTAGCCTTGAGCTGAAGAGCTGAGGGACAGTGCCTAGGCCCAGAGTTCAGGTCCCAAAACCGGACCCCACCCCCTCAAAAAAAAGCCAGCCTGGGCAGGAAAGTCTGACTCTTATCTCTAGCAAAAAACCAGAGTAAAGCTGTGGTTCAAGTGGTAGAACAGGAGTTTGAAAGCAAAAGATAAAGGAGAGCACCCAGGTCCTGAATTCAAGCCCTAATCCTAGTGTGCATGCATGCATGCATGCGTGTGCACGCACACACGTGCACGCACACACACACACACACACATAAATGATTCATCGGAAATTCTGAGGTTGCAATATGCTGCTTAAAAAATGAAGGTTGATGGGCTGTGTTATCATTGCTGTTCCCTGAGAGACCACTTATGGTAGATAGGTTTTTTTTTTGTTTTTGTGTTTTGGTCCGGCCGTGGGGCCTGAACTCTGGGCCCGGGCACTGTCCCTCAGCTCTTCAGCTCAAGGCTAGCACTATGGTAGATAATTTTATGATATATTCCTGAAAAACGTCCAGATTTCATACACTGTATAACTTTCCTTATGAAAACTGCAGAACTGACCTGTTTTATAAATAGTACCACACCTATTTCAGATTATGTGGGCTTTCTACATTTTAGTGTAATCAGTTAACTGTAAAAGTAGATTTTGAAGGCAGACATTGGTGGCTTATGCCTGTAATGCCAGACAATCAGGAGGCTGAAATCTGAGGACCACATTTCCAAGGCAGTCAGGGTAGGAAAGTCTGTGAGACTCATCTCCAATTAACCACCAAAATTCTGAAAGGAGAGCTGTGGCTTAAGTGGTAGAGCTCAACCCTTGAGCAATAAAGCTAAGGGGCAGTGCCCAAGCCCTGAGTTCAAGTCCCAGTACACACACACACACACACACACACACACACACACACACACACACACACAATGCAGTTTGCTTGCATCTTACTCTCCCACTCTAAGCCCAATTCTTTCCCTATAGTGTATTTATCTTTAAATGCTTTGACGCAAAACGAGTAATTCCTTGCATTTCCCAAATCCAGGCATATTTGGTCCACTGTATTTATGCTGTGCTGTTCCGTCAGATGAAACACTATTAATACAGTGGATAAGGACTCCTTTTTCTTCTGACACCTTCTGCTATTCTGGGCTCATATTTCCCTACTTTTTTTCAAGCACTGTTTTTGCAACATTCTTTTCTTAAACTCACCTTCAAACAGGGTGTTAAATGTGTTTACTTTGAGATGATTCTTCTTTATAGGGTGCAAGCTTGAGCCAGGCACCAGTGGTTCACATCTGTAATTGTAGCTACTCAGGAGGCTGAGATCTAAGGACAGAGATTCGAAGCCAGCAGGGATGGTAAGTCTGTGAGACTTTTATCTCCAATTAACTACTAAAAAATGCTGGAAGTGGAACTGTGGCTCAATTGGTAGAGCATTATCCTTGAGCAAAGTGACAACACCCAGGCCATAAATTCAAGGTGCAGGACCTACACAGGCGGGCATGTGTATGAATGTGCACACACACACACACATGCACACACAAACCTTTGTGTTATATAGCAAAACACTGGAGCATTGATAGGCCTCATGTAATCTAGTTTATAAATGGCAGACTTGGAAAAAATAATATATCCCCATCAGGCTAGCTACAAACATTGTGTTTTCTTGCCTTCCACCATCTCAATGAACACTACTGGAAAGGTATGTGGAACCTTCCCTTCAGATAACTTACCACTATTTCAAAATGAAAGATGTTCCAAGCAGCCAGAAATCTGTGGCTTACAACTGTAATCCTAGATACTCAGGAGGCTGCGATCTGAGGATCAAGATTCCATATCAGCCTGTGCAGGAAAGTCTATGAGATTCTTACTTCCAATTAACCAGAAAAAAGCCAGAAATGGAGCTATGGCGTAAGTGGTACAGGGACAGCCTTGAGTGAAAAAGCTAAAGGAGAGTGCCCGGGTCTGAGTTCAAGTCCTCTCTCTCTCTCTCTCTCTCTCTCTCTCTCTCTCTCTCTCTCTCTCTCTCTCTCTCTCTCTCTCTCTCTCACACACACACACACACACACACACACACACACACACACACACATACACACACACACACACAAAGATGTCCAAAATTGAAATTATTCTCTTACCTCTCACTCCCAAGACAGACTTGACTTAAAAACCAAACTACCAGGGTCAGCTGTTTTGCCAGAGATTTTAATTCATGGAACCAGAGTACCTTCCTCCCTTTCGGTCACCCCAGAGCCAACATGGTGTCCACCAGAAGGCAGACAGCCAATAATGACTGATTGCTGCAAAAGTAAATAAATAAACAAATAAGCAAGTTGGGAGCCAGGTATGGAGGCACACATCACCGGTAATCTTAGCCAGTGTGGGGGGTGGAAGTAGATGGAAGAGAATCACACTTAAGGGCCAGTCTGGGCAAAAGTTACTGCAAGACTATCTCAAAAATGAACTTAAAGCAGGAAGGGCTGGAGGTTTGGCTCAAGTGGTAGAGCTCCCTGACTAGCAAGTGTAAGACTGAGTTCAAACCCAGAACAAAACAAAACACAGCTAAACAAGCAAGCCCAAAACAAAACAAAAAAGTAATCGTTCAAGAATTCATAATCCAAGGGACTGCGATTTTTTCCATAGGTTTCAGAAAACTCCAGCAAGTATTGTAGGAGACTGTGGATAGAAAACCAGCACCAAATGGCCTGACCTCTAACCCAGCCAAGAAAGGCATTTGGACACAACCCTACTCACAATTGGCTTCAATCCAGGTTCAGCCTACAGCCCCATTTTCTGTAGCCCTACAGAAAATTGCCAAATGACTTCCTTATCTATTTACAAAATCTAAATATGAACAGAAAATGACCACAAAGAGGTTGCGAGCATGCATGCCACTACTGTGGTTTGAACTCAGGGCCTAGGCACTGTTCCCGAGCTTCTCATGCTCAAGACTAGCACTCTACCCCTTGAGCCAGAGCTCCATTTCTGGCTTTTTAGTGGTTAATTGGAGCTTAGAGTCTCAC
>NW_027206179.1:70104231-70109231 GCF_024711535.1 Dipodomys merriami | reverse complement strand
AAGGCATCTCTGAGCAGTGGCTCTGTGTCGGTATTGTTATAGGAAATCCTCGGCTCCATGCACGGGAATTTAATATCCAGTCTTTCTCTCGTGAAAATGAAGGGATGTGAAGTGATAGGTCTCAACAAAAGGACCCCAATGACACCGCACTCACCACCTACCCATGAACACAGCTGAACTTCAGATTCTGCAGATATGTGATGTGGCATGAAAGGGTAGATTGTGGCTCTGGAAGAGACACGGCCTGGCTCAATCTGCAGCACTCCAGTGCCCACAGCTGGGGTATGTGCGCATGTATGTGAGAATGTAATTGTCTCAGGCTGCCATTGGCAGGGCTCCCGAGGTGTTATTGGTGCAGGGAGAAGCAAGCAGATATGGGAACTTCAAACCCAGGTAAGGTTTTTGCTCCTTTGTAAACAAATGAGCATGCTTGGGGAGGCACTCATGTTTTGTTTTATGATGTGTTTATTTTATCCTCTTTATTTGTTGTTAATAATAAATTGTTATTGTTTTTAGTGCCGGTACTGGGGTTTGAACTCAGTACTTCTTGCTCTCCCTTGCCCTGCTCACTCAAGGCTGATGCTCTTGAACCATAGCTCCCCTTCCAGCATCCCGTTGGTTAATTGGGGATCAGAGTCTCTTGGACGCTTTTTGTCCAGGTTGGCTTCCAACTGTGATCTTCCTATCTCAGACTCCTGAATAACTAGGATTGTAGGCATGAATCACCAGCAGTTGGCGAGAAGAAAGGCTTCCTTGATTGGGAACATTTTATCTTGAGATATTAGGTTGTAGATTTTTTTTTATTTTTTGTTTTGCCCAATCTGGTGCCAGGTTGTAGCTGTAAAACAGGATGGCAAAGTGATTGAAACAACATAAGCTAGATATAACAGAACATGTAGTTTTCCTGAGGTAGCTGACCTTCCTAACCTCCATTTGCAATGCATGACTATTCTAGTTTGCTCTCTATCCTTGCCACAGTTTGGTGAAATTGTCAGCTTTTTTCTTTTTCTTTAATTTCAATTTTTGGCTCCAATACTGGGGCTTGAACTCAGGACCTGGGTGCTCTCTATTAGCTTTTTTGCTCAAGGCTGATGCCTTACCACTTGAGTCACAGCTCTACTTTTAGCTTTTTGGTAGTTAATTGGAGATAAGGGTCTCACAGACTTTTCTGCTCGGTTGGCTTTGAACTGTAGTTCTCAGGTCTCAATCTCCTGAGTAGCTAGGATTGTAGCTGTGAATCATTGGCACCTGGCTTGTCAGATTTTTTTTATGTATGTGAAATACTATCAAGTGTTTTAATTTTACTTAGGACTAATTTTGATTATCTTGTGATATGCTTGATTGCCTTTCACAAATGTTTCCTTCCTTCGTTCCTTTGTTCCTTTGTTCGTTCCTTCTTCCTTCCTTCCTTCCTTCCTTCCTTCCTTCCTTCCTTCCTTCCTTCCTTCCTTCCTTCCTTCCTTCCTTCCTTCTTTCTCTTTCCTTCCCTCCTTCTGGTTTCTCTCTTTCTCTCTCTCTTTCTTTCTAACTCTAGTTAGAAAGAAACTCTAGTACTAGAGTTTGAACTCATGGCCTCATTTGTTTTTTCTTTCTGTTCATAACTAGTGCTCTGCCCCTTGAGATACATCTTCATCTTGGTATTTTTATGGTTAATTGGAGATGAAATCTTGTAAACTTTTCTGCCCAGGCTGGTTTCAAAGTGCACTGTTTAGATCCGTCTCTTCAGTAGCTAGGATTACAGGTGTGAGCCACCGTCTTACATATCTACTTTTGAGATTTTCTTCTTGGACCTTTTGCCCATTGTTTATTGGAATTATTTCTTAATATAATTGTTGTGCATATTTGTT
The DNA here is from genome assembly GCF_024711535.1 of Dipodomys merriami. Classification (NCBI taxonomy): domain Eukaryota; kingdom Metazoa; phylum Chordata; class Mammalia; order Rodentia; family Heteromyidae; genus Dipodomys; species Dipodomys merriami. The sequence goes on along the minus strand of NW_027206179.1, from coordinate 70,107,384 downwards.
ATCCTTTATTGGATGAATGACCTGGTTACTAAAAATAAAGCAGACTTTCAGTTCTTATGAGGGGGAAATGGGATGTGGAGAAGATCAGAAAAGAGGATAGAAGAGAAGTCCAGGGTGAACAAGGCTGCCAAAATGTTGGTCCATGAGAATAGATGCAAGGAGTGTGTCCATTTTGCATACTGAGTTGTCTGGATTTGCTTAATGATTTTTTTTTTGGTGTGTGCATGTGTGTGTGTGTGTGTGTGTGTGTGTGTGTGTGTGTGTGTGTGTGCCTTTACTGGGGCTTGAACTCAGCTCCTGGACACTGTCTCTGAGTTTTTTCTGCTCAAGATTATGGCTCTACCACTTGAGCCATAGCTCTACTTCAGGCCTTTTGGTGGTTAATTGGAGCTGAGAGCCTTATAAATTTTCCTGCCTGTGCTGGCTTTGAGCCCTGATCCTTAGATCTTAGTCTCTAGCTAGAATTACAGGTGTGAGCCACTGGTGTTCAGCCAGCTTTCCTTTCTTTTGGACTTTATACACTATGCTCAACTTTTACTGCATCCATACTGAGTCTGTGTGATATCATGGGTCAATTGTCAAGTCACATTCTTTATGTATAAAATGAAGGTGTCCATAGTGGGTACTACTTTCTAGAGTCCTATCACCTAGCCTTCCTTCACCGAAGGCAGTGGTTAGATTAACCACCAGTAGTGTGAGGGGGATAGAGTCAAACTGAAAGTTACCCTAGGAACAGGAGAATGCAATGGGGTGTCCATGTCAGTGGAGGCAATGGATGGATGGTTTCCACGTTAAATTTGGAACCGCCAATTGGACGTTTCTGGCAACATCAAAATCAAGTGAAGACAAAAGGCAAAGTCTTGGAAATGGAATCATTATTGCTGGGAAAATACTCCAATGTCTACCAGTGTAATAGTGCCGACATTATACTTCCCCCACCACCTTGATCAAACCATGGATTCATGCCCAGGGTTTCAAGACTCCAGTCTTGACTGTGGTTCTTCATGTCTCTTCTACAAAGGGGATGTATAAAAAACCAATGCTCACTAATGAACTCTGCCATGTTGTAAACTTGATGATATCCAACAGTTTAACATATAAAGAAGTGAGTGAGCCAAACTGGATTCTGTTCTGTATGACTGCTCTGTGGACCATTGATTACACCCCTGTTTAAGTTTCTTTTGAGCTTAAGTTGGAGGATCTGGCTTTTTCAATATCTTACAAATCCCTCTAACAAGTGGTGCTGTGGCTCAAGTGGTAGAGCACTAGCCTTGAGCTGAAGAGCTGAGGGACAGCGCCTAGGCCCAGAGTGCAAGCCCCATGACTGACCAAAAAAAATGTTAAAACAAATCCCCTCTATGAGACACCATTTCATTTTACATTTAACATCAACCTAAGTTCCCCCCTCAGCCCCCTTTTTTTTGTTTCAATTCATTCATCCATTCAGGACACATTTTTTTTTTTAGTGCACTATATAATGAGTGCACCATATAGTGTAGGTACTCTATGTAGAGACATGAGGAAGTCTAGTGCATCTCCCTTGAATATTACTGAGGAACTCCTCTACCCCATACTCCTCAAAGGAGTACCAGACAGAGAGCACTTAACTGTGCCCTTTCTCTTCTTCCTCTGGCTGCCTCAGGGATAGGGCAGTCCTCTTAGGAGGTGCTCGCTGGACTGACCTGTAGATGTCAGATTCCATCACCTGCAGCTGGGGTCATCTTGCACCTGTGAGCCCTTTCAAAGGACATCCAGGGTCAGTCACCATGATGACGCAGGCGCCTTGGAGGTCACTCAATGAGGTCTTCTCACATTGGCACAGCTTTATCTAAAACAACTATGCATCTGTTGAAGCTGCTTTCTTCTGTTTTCTTTTTTTCCTGAACAATGCAAAGGCTGCACACACATCTTGCTTTGATGGAAATGTGGTATTGCATTTACCTGTCCCTACAGAGTAGTGTGACTATGTTTATACAGCACTAATCCAGAACACGAAGAGAAGAGAAGCTCTCAGCTCAAGGATTCCTTTTGTCCAGGGGATAGAGGCCAGTGCTTGGCTCCAATCCTTTTTAATATGGTACTATTGTATGGTTGGAACATTATTTCTGCTTATCCTCATTTGTTCGTGGTAATCTGTGAAAGTAATACAAAAATGCCTTAGATTTTCAGTTTTATGAATAAAAGCAAGCAGATATTCCACATGAGAGCGTGCCCAGTATTCTTTTATGAGATGGAAGGGGGTCCCTGTGTCCACATATATTAAGAGTGCACCTGCCTTCAATAAGCCCAAATCAGCATATGTAAGTGAACTGCATGCCAAATTCGCCTTGTAAATCAAGAATTAAAAAAAAGAAGAGGGGGGAGAGAGAGAGAGAGAGAGAGAGAGAGAGAGAGAGAGAGAGAGAGAGAGAGAGAGAGAGAGAGAGAGAGAGAGAGAGAGAGAGAGAGAGAGAGCAGGCATGTTTCTGGGCAAGGGAAAAAGTGCAGAGGTTCAATAGAGATTTGTGAGCTGCAAACGATCAGTAGAGCTGATGAAATCCTCTGAAACAAGTCTGTACACGTGTAGTCGTTTTCAGATTTTTGTATTACAGAAGAAAAATAGCCATTGCCAGTGTACAGAGGAACATTTGCTACATGCTCCAACACAGCATGGTGCTGTTAAAGAAATAAAACCCGCGTGCTCCCTCCCTCCCTCCCTCTCTCTGTCCCTCCCTCCCTCTCCCTCCCTCCCTCCCTCTCCCTCCCTCCCTCCCCCCACCCTGCCATCCTAGGAAACAGGGCAGATGGAAGCCATCCATAGAGCCCAGCAGATAATCCACCTAAAGCTGGTTAGTAAGAGATCAGATCCTGTGGACGATGTTGACTCCTTATCACCCAATCTTTTCTAGCCTGACTCAGACCCTATGTGTGATATTGGATCCCTAGCTAGAATAATGCTTTTCTGATAGTTTGGTGCGGTTTCCTTCTTCCCTCTCTCCCTCCTCCTCTTTCTCTTTCCTCTCCCCTCTTCCCTTCTTTCTCCCTCTTTTCTCTTTCTTCCTCCTTTCCCTCCCTTCTTTTCCTCCTTCTCTCCTTTTCTTTCTCCATCCCTTCTTTTCTTCCTCCCTTTTACTTTCTCTTTCTTCCCTTTCCCTCCCCTCCTCTACCTCTCCT